>NW_013864693.1:0-332 GCF_000517525.1 Limulus polyphemus
TTCCAAATAGTTATTTCATAATCTGTTTTGCAAATTTCGGCTACTTTCGACATTACTGTTTTTGTTTAGAGTTATATTGTACTCATAGAATAGCTTTAAAAATAAGAATATTCATATGAAATCCCAACATCTAAAAGACCATGACGTCTTCTTATAAAATAAACTCTACCTTTTGGATTATATTTACTCTGAGTTAGCTAAATTTCAAATATTTTTTAGCGTTTCACAGGACATAATATTTTTCGTTAATGCAATAATGTCTAAATTTTCAGATCTTCGACGAAATAAGCACTATCCGATATTTTTCTATTAATATTGCGACAAAAAAACAC
>NW_013864694.1:0-330 GCF_000517525.1 Limulus polyphemus
GAACACCTAGGTGGAACTCTTGTTTCCGAATTTATAACCACCATACTCATCTTTAGCCTTACTTGGAACAACTACTCCACGAACACATAAGTGTTACTCTAGTTACTGAATATGTAACACCATACTCATCGTTAGCGTTATTTGGTACAAAAACTACACGAACACCTAGGTGTAACTATAGTTATTGAATTTATAACCACCTTACTCATCTTTAGTCTTACTTGGTACAACTACTCCACGAACACCTAGGAGTAGCTCTAGTTACCGAACTTATAACCACCATACACATCTTTAGCGTTATTTGGTACAACTATTCCATGAACACCTAGG
>NW_013864695.1:0-330 GCF_000517525.1 Limulus polyphemus
TCTGACGTATCTACTCTCTCGCAAACTAAAACAGACTAACGGAAAATGTTCTGAGGTTCGGTTCTTAATCATGAAACAATGAGAACACCCTTAATCATCAGATCCAAGTCATGAAACAATGATAACACCCTTAATCGTCAGATCCAAGTCATGAAACAATGAGAACACCCTTAATCGTTAGATCCAAGTCATGAAACAATGATAACACCCTTAATCGTCAGATCCAAGTCATGAAACAATGAGAACACCCTTAATCGTCAGATCCAAGTCATGAAACAATGAGAACACCCTTAATCGTTAGATCCAAGTCATGAAACAATGATAACATAC
>NW_013864696.1:0-517 GCF_000517525.1 Limulus polyphemus
TGGTGAGATTAAAAAGACCCGGTTTTGTATAGCTCCTGGTGAGATTAAGAAGACCTGGTTTTGTATAGGTGTTGGCAAGATTAAGAAGACTCGGTTTTTGTATCGCTCCTGGTGAGATTAAATAGTCTCGGTTTTTGTTTAGCTATGTGTGAGATTAAGAAGTCTCGGTTTTTGTATAGCTCCTGGACAGATTAAGAAGTCCCGGTTTTGTATAGCTCCTGGTGAGATTAAAAAGTCTCGGTTTTTGTATCGCTCCTGGTGAGATTAAGAAGTCCCGGTTTTGTATAGCTAGTGTTGAGATTAATAAGTCTTGGTTTTGGTATAGCTACCGGTGAGTTCAAGAAGTCCCAGTTTTTGTATAGCTGTTGGTGAGATTAAGAAGTCCTGGTTTTGTATAGCTCTTGATGAGATGAAGAATTCTCGGTTTTGGTATAGCTACTGGTGAGTTTAAGAAGTCCCAGTTTTTGTATAGCTCTTGATGAGATTAAGAAGTCCTGGTTTTGTATAGCTCTTGGTG
>NW_013864697.1:0-998 GCF_000517525.1 Limulus polyphemus
TTCTGTAACTAGAGTTACACCTATGTGTTCGTGGAGTTGTTGTACCAAATAACGCTAAAGATTAGTATAGGGGTTAAACATTCGGTAACGAGAGTTACACCTAGGTGTTGAAGTAGTAGTTGTACAAAGTAAGGATAAAGATGAGTATGGTGGATATAAATTCGGAAACTAGAGTTACACCTGGGTGTTCATGGAGTAGTTGTACCAAGAAAGGCTAAAGATGAGTATGGTGGTTATAAATTCGGTAACTAGAGTTACACCTACGTGTTTGTGAAGTTGTTGTACCAAATAACGCTAAAGATGAGTATGGGGTTACACATTCGGTAACTTTAAGTGTTCATGGAGTCGTTGTACCAAGTAAGGCTAAAGATAAGTATGGTGGTCATAAATTCGGTAACTAGAGTTACACTTAGGTTTTCATGGAGTAGTTGTGCCAAGTAACGCTAAAGATGAATATGGTAGTTATAAATTCGGTAACTAGAGTTACACCTAAGTGTTCCGAATTTATAACCACCATATTCATCTTCAGCTTTACTTGGTACAACTACTCCATGTAACTAGAGTTACACCTACGTGTTTGTGAAGTTGTTGTACCAAATAACGCTAAAGATGAGTATGGGGTTACACATTCGGTAACTAGAGTTACACCGAACTCTTAGATGTAACTCAAGTTACCGAATTTACAACTACTCCATGAACACCTAGGTGTAACTTTAGTTACAGAATTTATTAACCCCCATACTCATATTTAGCGTTATTTGTTACAACAACTCCACGAACACCTAGGTGTAACTCTAGTTATAGAATTTATAACCACCATAATCATCTTTAACCTTACTTGGTACAACTACTCCATGAACAATTAGGTGTAACTCTAGTTTCCGAATTTATAACCACCATACTCATCTTTAGCCTTATTTGGTACAACAACTTCACGAACACCTAATGCAGTAGTTGTACCAAGTAAGGCAAAAGATGAGTATGGTGGTTATAAATTC
>NW_013864698.1:0-329 GCF_000517525.1 Limulus polyphemus
CATTTTACCCGGAAAGCCACGTCTGAGAGACGATCCACTATGTCATATGGGCCTTCCTATGGAGAAGACAACTTAGGAGACTTCCCTTTTGTCTTCCTGGGATTATACAACCATACCTTGTCTCCAGGTACAAAGCTGACTTCAGTAGATCTCTTATCATAAGTTAACTTCATCGAATCAGCAGACGTTTTCAAGTTTGAACGCACTTGATGGTGAATATCATCCATCCTTTCAGATAACACTTTCACAAACTCTGACACATTCTCAGGCAACTCTTCATAAGGTGGGCGTCCCTTATGCTTGGGTCCCCTTTTTGCACTACATGTACT
>NW_013864699.1:0-433 GCF_000517525.1 Limulus polyphemus
ACCAAGTAATGCTAAAGATGAGTATGCCTTACTTGGTACAACTACTCCATGAACACTTAGGTGTAACTCTAGTTACCGAATTTATAACCACCATATTCATCTTTAGCCTTACTTGGTACAACTACTCCATGAACTCCTAGGTGTAACTCCAGTTACCGAATTTATAACCACCTAAAGATGAGTATGGTGGTTATAAATTATATAACTATAGTTACACCTAAGTGTTCATGGAGTAGTTGTACCAAGTAATGCTAAAGATGAGTATGGTGGTTATAAATTCTGTAACTAGAGTTACACCTACGTGTTGATGGAGTAGTTGTACCAAGTAAGACTAAAATTGATTATGGTGATTATAAATTCGGTAACTAGTGTTAAACCTAGGTGTTCGTTGAGTTGTTGAACCACATAACGCTAAAGATGAGTATGCGGGTTA
>NW_013864700.1:0-234 GCF_000517525.1 Limulus polyphemus
TGCTACTGTTACTACACCTGGCTACAACAACTTCTCACAAAGAAGTAATGCTACTGTTACTACACCTGGCTACGCAGACCTCTAACACAGAAGTAATGCTACTGTTACTACACCTGGCTACAACAACTTCTCACAAAGAAGTAATGCTACTGTTACTACACCTGGCTACGCAGACCTCTAACACAGAAGTAATGCTGCTGTTACTACACCTGGTTACGCAGACCTCTAACACAG
>NW_013864701.1:0-916 GCF_000517525.1 Limulus polyphemus
AAGTGTATCTCTTCGATATTACACACAGTGCTTGCTACTGAACAACATACCTCTACTGTGGTTCATATACACCAAAGTATGGTGTATCTCTTCATTATTACACGCAGGACTTGCTACTGAATAACATAATTCTACTGTGGTTCATATACACCAAATTATAGTATATCTCTTCATTATTACACACAGTACTTGCTACTGAACAACATACTTCTACTGTGGTTCATATACTCCAAAGTCTAGTGTATCTCTTCATTATTACACACAGAACTTGCTACTGAACAACATACTACTACTGTGGTTCATATACATGAAAGTATAATGTATCTCTTCATTATCATGTCTTGTGTGTAATAATGAAGAGATACATTATACTTTCATGTATATGAACCATAGCAGAGAAATGTTGTTCACTAGCAAGTACTGTGTGTAATAATGAAGAGACACACTATACTCTGGTGCATATGAACCACAGTAGAGGTATGTTATTCAGTAGCAAGTACTGTGTGTAATAATGAATAACATACTTCTACTGTGGTTCATATACACCAAAGTATAGTTTATGTCTTCATTATTACACACAGGACTTGCTACTGAATAACATACTTCTACAGTGGTTCATATACACCAAAGTATAGTGTATCTCTTCGATATTACACACCGTACTTGCTACTGAATAACCTACCTCTACTGTGGTTCATATAAACCAAAGTATAGAGTGTCTCTTCATTATTAACCCACATTACTTGCTACTGAATAACATACCTCTACTGTGGTTCATATAAACCAAAGTATAGTGTGTCTTTTCATTATTACACACAGTACTTCCTACTGAATAACATACTTCTACTGTGGTTCATATACACCAAAGTATAGTGTGTCTCTTCATTATTACACACAGTACTTGCTACTGAATAAC
>NW_013864702.1:0-560 GCF_000517525.1 Limulus polyphemus
TGGCTTATACGTATAGAAAAGTCTAGTAATATGAAAAAACTTTCATTTATTACTACAAAATTAATTTGATCAAAATGGCTTATATGTATAGAAAAGTCTAGTAATATGGAAGAACATCCATTTATTACTAACAAAATTAATTTGACAAAATGGCTTATATGTATAGAAAAGTCTAGTAATATGGAATAACTTTATTTATTACTAACAAAATTAATTTGACAAAATGGCTTATATGTATAGAAAAGTCTAGTAATATGGAATAACATCCATTTATTACTAACAAAATTAATTTGACAAAATGGCTTATATGTATAGAAAAGTCTAGTAATATGGAAGAACTTTCATTTATTACTAACAAAATTAATTTGATAAAATGGCTTATATGTATAGAAAAGTCTAGAAATATGAAAGAACTTTCATTTATTACTAACAAAATTAATTTGACAAAATGGCTTATATGTATAGAAAAGTCTAGAAATATGAAAGAACTTTCATTTGTTACTAACAAAATTAATATGACAAAATGGCTTATATGTATAGAAAAGTCTAGTAATATGGAA
>NW_013864703.1:0-571 GCF_000517525.1 Limulus polyphemus
AACGTACATTAATACTAGAATCACAAATATTGTCTTTACGTACATTAATACTAGAATCACAAATATTGTCTACGTACATTAATACTAGAATCACAAATATTGTCTAAAGACAATATTTGTGATTCTAGTATTAATGTACGTAAACTAGTATTAATGTACGTTTGATTCTAGTATTAATGTACGTTCAGACAATATTTGTGATTCTATTATTAATGTACGTAAAGACAATATTTGTGATTCTAGTATTAATGTACGTAAAGACAATATTTGTGATTCTAGTATTAATGTACGTAAAGACAATATTTGTGATTCTAGTATTAATGCACGTAAAGACAATATTTATGATTTTGGTATTAATGTACGTAAAGACAATATCTATGATTCTGGTATTAATGTACGTAAAGACAATATTTGTGATTCTAGTATTAATGTACATTCAGACAATATTTGTGATTCTAGTATTAATGTACGTTCAGACAATATTTGTGATTATATTGTCTTTACGTAGACAATATTTGTGATTCTAGTATTAATGACTAGTATTAATGTACGTAATCACAAATATTGTCTG
>NW_013864704.1:0-330 GCF_000517525.1 Limulus polyphemus
GATGCACTGAAGATAAGATACATGTACACTGTGGAAGGTGCACTGAAGATAAACGACATTTACACTGTGGAAGATGCACTGAAGATAAGCGACATTTACACTGTAGAAGGTGCACTGAAGATAAGCGACATTTACACTGTGGAAGGTGTATGAAGATAAGCGACGTCCAGACTGTGGAAGGTGCACTGAAGATAAACGACATTTACACTGTGGAAGATGCACTGAAGATAAACGACAATTACACTGTGGAAAGTGCACTGAAGATAAATGACATGTACACTGTGGAAGGTGCGCTGAAGATAAACGACATCTCTACTGTGGAAGGTGCAC
>NW_013864705.1:0-329 GCF_000517525.1 Limulus polyphemus
GTATACTGACATACGTGTATATGATGTCACCAGCTTTAATTATACTGACATGTGTGTATGATGTCACCAGCTTTAATTATACTGACATGTGTATATGATGTCACCAGCTTTAATTATACTGACATGTGTATATGATGTCACCAGCTTTAATTACACTGACATGTCTATATGATGTCACCAGCTTTAATTACACTGACATGTGTGTATGATGTCACCAGCTTTAATTATACTGACATGTATATATGATGTCACCAGCTTTAATTACACTGACATGTCTATATGATGTCACCAGCTTTAATTACACTGACGTGTATATTTGATGTCACCAG
>NW_013864706.1:0-327 GCF_000517525.1 Limulus polyphemus
TTGCAATATATATATATTTCTGAAAACGACATTCCAAATGTGCCAACAAAGATTTAGACGCTGTAAACATTCTTAAACGATAATTACATAAAGTGAACACACCATGTGTGAGTGAAAATTTGCAAAATCAAAGTAATGTTGACTGTCACGTAAAATAGACAACTTTTTGTAACGATAACTAGTCTCGTGCATTTTCTAAATATTCAAATTTCCTGTACACTTCTAAAACAATTTAGAGAAACGAAATCAGAAAAGGTATTTCGGAATATTGTATTAGAAATACAATTAAAATCGTTCTTCTGGTGTTTGATATCGTTCTCGCGATAT
>NW_013864707.1:0-329 GCF_000517525.1 Limulus polyphemus
TTGGAAAGCCTACTCTGCAAAATACTTCCAGGAGGGCTTCTGCTACTCTCTCTGTCTCTATCTTTGGCAATGCCATTGCTTGTGGATAACGTGTTGCATAGTCGACTACTGTTAGCACATACCAGTTACTCTTGTCAGATACAGGCACTAGTGACCCGATTAAGTCCACAGCTACTCTGCTGAATGGCTCTTCTGTGAGAGGCATCTCCTTCTAGGTATTGTCCTTTGGCAGATGTCACATGACCTGCAGAATCTACTCACATATCCAATTACTCCAGGCCAATGGAAATTACTGTTAATTCTGTCTGCCATTTTCTTTGTTCCTAGGT
>NW_013864708.1:0-328 GCF_000517525.1 Limulus polyphemus
TATTCTACTTCTTGCATAGAGAACAGTAAACAAGGTGACAAGATTAATTAACCACACTTTCCACTTCTTGCATAGAGAACAGTAAACATGGTGACGAGATTAATTAACCACACTTTCCACTTCTTGCATAGAGAACAGTAAACAAGGTGACAAGATTAATTAACCACACTTTCCACTTCTTGCATAGAGAACAGTGAACAAGGTGACAAGATTAATTAACCACACTTTCCACTTCTTGCATAGAGAACAGTAAACAAGGTGACAAGATTAATTAACCACACTTTCCACTTCTTGCATAGAGAACAGTAAACAAGGTGACGAGTATTAA
>NW_013864709.1:0-745 GCF_000517525.1 Limulus polyphemus
TAGGCTTTACTAAACATTAATTTCAATAAGCTTTACTAAATATTAATTTCAATAGGCTTTACTAAACATTAATTTCAGTAAGCTTTACTAAACATTAATTTTCATAGGCTTTACTAAACATTAATTTCAATAGGCTTTACTAAACATTAATTTCAATAGGCTTTACTAAACATTAATTTCAATAGGCTTTACTACGCATTAATTTCATTAGGTTTTTCTAAACATTAATTTCAATTGGCTTTACTAAACATTAATTTCAATAGGCTTTACTAAACATTAATTTCCATAGGCTTTACTAAACATTAATTTCAATAGGCTTAACTAAACATTAATTTCAATAGGCTTTACTAAATATTAATTTCAATAGGCTTTACTAAACATTAATTTCCATAGGCTTTACTAAACATTAATTTCAATAGGCTTTACTAAACATTAATTTCAATAGGCTTAACTAAACATTAATTTCAGTAAGCTTTACTAAACATTAATTTCCATAGGCTTTACTTAACATTAATTTCCATAGGCTTAACTAAATATTAATTTCAATAGGCTTTACTAAACATTAATTTCAATAGGCCTTATTAAACATTAATTTCAATAGGCTTTACTAAATATTAATTTCAATAGGTTTTACTAAATATTATTTCAATAGGCTTTACTAAACATTAATTTCAATAGGCTTTACTAAACATCAATTTCAATAGGCTTTACTAAACATTAATTTCAATAGGCTTTACTAAACATT
>NW_013864711.1:0-330 GCF_000517525.1 Limulus polyphemus
TGGGCAGTGGGTATGAGTCTTTTTCGGTTATGCTGTTAAGAGCCCTGAAGTCCACACAGCAACGTTGGCTCCCATCCTTCTTCTGTACTAATACAACGGGAGCTGACCAGGGACTATCTGATTTTTCAACTATCCCTTCCTTGATTAGACCATCCATGACCTTCTCTATCTCTTGTTGCTTTGCTGGAGCTATTCTCTTTGGAGGGATCTTTATTGGATGGTGATTGCCTGTGTTTATTCTGTGCTCTACCAGGTTTGTGCAGCCGAGGTCATGATCTCCTTTCGAAAAGACTTCAGCATAATTTGCCAAAAGTTCTTTTACCTGAAGAG
>NW_013864712.1:0-326 GCF_000517525.1 Limulus polyphemus
GAAACACAAGATTTAGCAATAATGTGTCCTTTCAATAAGAAGTCACAAGATTTTACGATACTGTGTACTGTCAATAAGAAGACACAAGATTTAACGATACTGTGTACTGTCAATAAGAAGACACAAGATTTAACGATACTGTGTACTGTCAATAAGAAGACAAATATTCAACGATAATGTGTACTGTCAGTAAGAAACACAAGATTTAACGATACTGTGTACTGTCAATAAGAAGACACAAGATTTCACGATATTGTGTACTTTCAATAAGAAGACACAAGATTTCACGATATTGTGTACTGTCAATAAGTAGACACACGATTTAC
>NW_013864713.1:0-1078 GCF_000517525.1 Limulus polyphemus
TGTTCGTTGAGTTGTTGTACCAAATAACGCTACAGATGAGTATGGTGGTTACAAATTCGGTAACTATAGTTACTCCTAGGTGTTCGTGGAGTTGTTGTACCAAATAACGCTAAAGATGAGTATGGGGGTTATAAATTCGGTAACCAGAGTTAAACCTAAGTGTTCATGGAGTAATTGTTCCAAGTAAGGCTAAAGATGAGTATGGTGGTTACAAATTCTGTAACTAGAGTTACACCTAGGTGTTCATGGAGTACTTATACCAAGTAAAGCTAAAAATGAGTATGGTGGTTATAAATTTGTTAACTAGAGTAACACCTAGATGTTCGTGGTAACCACCATACTCATCGTTAGCCTTACTTGGTACAACAACTTTGTTACAACTACCCCATGAACACTTAGGTGTAACTCTTGTTTCCGATTTTATAACCACCATACTCATCTTTAGCCTTACTTGGAACAATTACTCCACGAACACTTAGGTTTAACTCTGGTTACCGAATTTATAGACCCCATACTCATCTTTAGCGTTATTTGGTACAACAACTCCACGAATACCTAGGTATATCTCTAGTTACCTAATTTGTAAGGCTAAAGATGAGTATGGTGTTTATAAATTCGGTAACTATTTATAACCACCATACTAATCTTTAGCGTTATTTCGTACAATTACTCCATGAACACTTAGGTGTAACTCTAGTTACCGAATTTATAACAACTTTATTCATCTTTAGCCTTACCTGGTACAACAAATCCATGAACACCTAGGTGTAACTAGTGTTCATGGAGTAGTTGTACCAAGTAAGGCTAAAGATGAGTATGGTAGTTATAAATTCGGTAACTAGAGTTACACCTAGGTGTTCGTGGAGTTGTTGTACCAAATAACGCTATAGATGAGTATGGGGGTTATAAATTCGGTTACTAGAGTTAAACCTAAGTGTTCATGGAGTAGTTGTACCAAGTAAGGCTAAAGATGCGTATGGTGGTTATAAATTCTGTAACTAGAGTTACACCTAGGTGTTCATTGAGTAGTTGTACCATGTAAGGCTAAAGATGAGTATGATGGTAATAAATTCGGTAA
>NW_013864714.1:0-330 GCF_000517525.1 Limulus polyphemus
GTCCCTTAGATTTTATTAGCAAGATAACTGATGAAAGAATGAATTTTGAGTAGAAACGTTGTCCCATAGATTTGATTGGCAAGATAACTCGCGAAAGAATGTATTTTCAGTAGAAACGTTGTCCCATAGATTTGGTTGGCAAGATAACTGATGAAAGAATGAATTTTGAGTAGAAACGTTGTCGCTTAGATTTGATTGGCAAGATAACTGATGAAAGAATGAATTTTGAGTAGAAACGTTGTCCCTTAGATTTGATTGGCAAGATAACTGATGAAAGAATGAATTTTGAGTAGAAACGTTGTCCCTTAGATTTTGATTGGCAAGATAACT
>NW_013864715.1:0-834 GCF_000517525.1 Limulus polyphemus
ACCACATTTTATCCGGAAAGTCACGTCTGAGAGACGATCCACTATGTCATATGAGCCTTCCCACGGAGAAGACAACTTAGGAGACTTCCCTTTGGTCTTCCTGGGATTATACAACCATACCTTGTCTCCTGGTACAAAGCTGACTTCAGTAGATCTCTTATCATAAGATAACTTCATCGAATCAGCAGACGTTTTCAAGTTTGAACGCACTTGATGGTGGATATCATCCATCCTTTCCGATAACACTTCCACAAACTCTGACACATTCTCAGGCAACTCTTCATAAGGTGAGTGTCCCGTATGCTTGGGTCCCCTTTTAGCACTACATGTATGGTATTCTTGTACGGAGATGGGAAACTACCGATGGGAAGGTGACGACTTGGCAAACAGTTATACCGAGGAAGTTACGGGAAGTTGTGCTGCGTCAATCCCATGATAGCTTAAGAGGAGGACATCTCGGAATTAGGAAGACATTGAGTCATCTACGACAAAGATTTTATTGGATAGGTATGAGGCGAGATGTGGAAGAATGGTGCCGAACATGCAGGCTGCAAGCTTTAACTGGTCCCATTGTGCCCAATAGTGCTTTGTCACGGGGCTTAGACTAGACACCTTCTCCCAAGCAGGGCGCAAAACACTTGCTTTTAAGAAATCAATCATTGGCTTCAAATCTTGATCTTTCTCCTGTTCTGCATTGATATCTGTATTTAGTTCCACTTCATCATCATCAACCCTTCCAGTCGGCTTGACTTCAGCCCGATGGCACCCAATCAGCTCAACCTCTCTTTTGACAGTTACCGGAACTTGTCCAATCCTAATATGCATTCGTCTTCA
>NW_013864716.1:0-330 GCF_000517525.1 Limulus polyphemus
ATTTGATTCTGTCTTATCTTACCTATGAATGAAACAGTCGCTGTTACAAAAAACGTAGCAAACCATCTAAAGAAGAAGTAATACAATGGAGGACTAAAGGCCAGAGAAAGAAAGAAGTTGTCTGGAATAAAAAACTTGATTTCCGATATTTTCAAATCTAGAAGATAAAATTGTTTACTGTAAGTACACCTCCGCTGCGAGGATTGGTATTTAAACAAACTTATCTATATAGATGAATCATTTCTCTACCGAAATATTTTCTCGAATATCTGTTGAATTACGAGTCAATCACAAAAACATTGATATTATGATGCTTTTCTCAACTTATTT
>NW_013864717.1:0-330 GCF_000517525.1 Limulus polyphemus
TGTATATGGTAAAGTCTTGTAGAATCTGTCCTGTTAAGTCGGAAGTAAAACAATATTGATATGTATATGGTAAAGTCTTGTAGAATCTGCCCTGTTAAGTCGGAAGTAAAACAATATTGATATAAATGGTAAAGTGTAGTAGAATCTGCCTTGTTAAGTCGGAAGTAAAACAATATTGATATATATGGTAAAGTCTAGTAGAATCTGCCTTCTTAAGTCAGAAGTAAAACAATATTGATATAAATGGTAAAGTCTAGTAGAATCTGCCATGTTAAGTCGGAAGTAAAACAATATTGATATATATGGTAAAGTCTAGTAGAATCTGCCTTC
>NW_013864718.1:0-328 GCF_000517525.1 Limulus polyphemus
CCGTGAATACAAGCTAGAGCATTTGTTATAGTAGGACCCAGCGCTGGACATATAAACTGTGAGTACAAGCTAGAGTATTTGTTTTAGTAGGACCCAGCGCCGGACATATAAACTGTGAGTACAAGCTAGCGTATTTGTTATAGTAGGACCCAGCACCGGACCTACAAACTGTGACTACAAGCTAGAGTATTTGTTATAGTAGGACCCAGCACCGGACATATAAAATGTGAGTACAAGCTAGAGTATTTGTTATAGTAGGACCAAGCGACGGACATATAAACTGTGAGTACAAGCTAGAGTATTTGTATAGTAGGACCAAGCGCCGGAC
>NW_013864719.1:0-330 GCF_000517525.1 Limulus polyphemus
GTTATGATAGTACACAGTATCGCTAAATCCTTTATCTTCTCATTGACAGGATACAATTTTGTTAAATTTTGTGTCTTCTTAATGACAGTACACAGTGTTGATAAATCCTGTATCTTCTTATTGACAGGACACAGTATTATTAAATTATGTGTTTTCTTATTGACAGAACACAGTATTGTTAAATCTTGTGTCTTCTTTTTGACAGTACACAGTATTGATAAATCCTGTATCTTCTTATTGACAGGACACAGTATTGTTAAATCTTGTGTCTTCTTATTGACAGTACACAGTATCGTTAAATCTTGTGTCTTCTTATTGACAGTACACAGT
>NW_013864720.1:0-460 GCF_000517525.1 Limulus polyphemus
GGTCAATATTGTGTAACTAAAACATTCCAATAACGGTATCTGATCAACATTGTGTAACTGAAACATCGAGTAACGGTATCTGGTCAACATTGTGTAACTGAAACATCGAGTAACGGTATCTGGTCAACATTGTTTAACTAAAACATCGAGTAACGGTATCTGATCAACATTGTTTAACTGAAACATCGAGTAACGGTATCTGATCAACATTGTTTAACTAAAATATCCAATAACGGTATCTGGTCAACATTGTGTAACTAAAACATCGAGTAACGGTATCTGGTCAATATTATATAACTAAAACATCGAGTAACGGTATCTGGTCAATATTGTGTAACTAAAACATCGAGTAACGGTATCTGATCAACATTGTGTAACTGAAACATCGAGTAACGGTATCTGGTCAACACTGTGTAACTGAAACATCGAGTAACGGTATCTGGTCAACACTGTGTAACTG
>NW_013864721.1:0-446 GCF_000517525.1 Limulus polyphemus
AGAGATCGAAAAACAATCAGTAACCAAAACCTTCACTGCAGTACACATACGCTTTCAGAAAAGTCAATAAAAGAGTAACATAAAACGACCATAAAATTCGCAAAAATGATAATAGAAGGCTAGAATTTTGACTGTAAATACGCAAGTATGCAACGAACGTTTTTGAACAAATTTCGAGAAGATCCGTCCAAATGGAACGAAGTACTGGTACAAAACGAAAAAAATTCCATAACTCCTTTAAAACAAATAGTGGGAAGGTATAACTCTTCATATTACTACGCAACGTTAAAGTGTACCTACACACCAAATTTGGTGAAGAATAATCAATTTAGGACCCTCTGGTAACAATGTACCTACATACCAAATTTGGTGAAGAATCATCAATTTAGGACCCTCTGGTAACAAGAAATCGAAAAACAATCAGTAACCAATAGCTTCACTGCAGT
>NW_013864722.1:0-330 GCF_000517525.1 Limulus polyphemus
ATGTCTAAATATAACTCTGTGATGAAGTACTCACCAATACTTTTGGTGTAGTTTACGGAACAATTTGTGTATCAAGAAGACATTTCACTGAAGAGAAGATTGGTTAAAGTTTGGACATTCACACTAACAAAACATAATACTACAAACACCTACCCATTCGTTCTTTCCTTTAAAAATATTACCGAAGCAACTTTTCACCGAATTCGCTTTTTCAGGATTCTCTTCATCTATCTCTGTATAAAACAAAATCATGTTTGATTTACCTAGATAAAATATTTTTTTCGTTTTACGAATCAGATTTCATAGAAACACTTTATTAAAGAAAATGAC
>NW_013864723.1:0-1030 GCF_000517525.1 Limulus polyphemus
ACAGAAGATTTAACGATACTGTGTACTGTCAATAAGAAGACACAAGATTTAACTATACTGTGTACTGTCAATAAGAAGACACAAGATTTAACAATACTGTGTACTCTCAATTAGAAGACACACGATTTAAAAAACTGTGTACTATCAATAAGAGGACACACGATTTAACGATACTGTGTACTGTCAATAAGAAGACACAAGATTTAACGATACTGTGTACTGTCATTAAGAAGACACAATCATTACACATTATCGTTGAATAGGACACATTATTGTTAAATCTTGTGTTTTCTTACTGAATCTTCTGTCTTCTTATTGACGTTAAATCTTTTGTCTTTTTATAGATACTACACAGTATTTCTAAATCGTGTGTCTTCTTATTGAGAGTACACAGTATTGTTAAATATTGTGTCTTGTTATTGACAGGACACAGTATCGTTAACATTATCGTTGAATATTGTGTCTTCTTATTGACAGTACACAGTATCGTTAAATCTTGAGTCTTTTATTGACAGTACACACTATCTGTACTGTCAATAAGAAGACACAAGATTTAACAATACTGTGTACTGTCAATAAGAAGACACAAGATTTAACGATAATGTGTACTGTCAATAAGAAGACACAAGATTTAACGATACAGTGTACTGTCAATAAGAAGACACAAGATTTAACAATACTGTGTACTGTCAATAAGAAGACACAAGATTTAACAATACTGTGTACTCTCAATAAGAAGACTCAAGATTTAACAATACTGTGTACTGTCAATAAAAAGACACAAGATTTAACAATACTGTGTACTGTCAATAAGAAGACACAAGATTTAACAATACTGTGTACTGTCAATAAGAAGCTTCTTATTGACAGTACACAGTATAGTTAAATCTGTGTCTTCTTATTGACAGTACACAGTATTGTTAAATCTTGTGTACACAATATTTAACAATACTGTGTACTCTCAATAAGAAGACACACGATTTAGAAATACTGTGTAGTATCTATAAAAAGACTCAAGATTTACCGATAG
>NW_013864724.1:0-330 GCF_000517525.1 Limulus polyphemus
TAACTTAATTAAATGTACAGAATTACAAGCACAAAATTACAATTCAACAAAGTCTCTTAATTTTACGGGACGTATCTTCTTCCGTACTGATCTCCATCTCGTTGGCTTCTGCTTCATATGGGGTTCATACAGTTGTAGCTTCCTGATTTGATATTGCATATGCCTCAGGCCACTTGGTGAAATAATCCATCACCACACAGATGTACTTGTTTCCAGCACGAGTTTGGGGCAGAGGACCAGCAATGTCGACGGCTACTCTTTCCATTGGTGCACCAACTTGATATAACTTCATTGGTGCACATCCCTTATGCTTGGGTCCCCTTTTAGCAC
>NW_013864725.1:0-523 GCF_000517525.1 Limulus polyphemus
CTGTCTTCTTATTGACACAAGATTTATATTCTTATTGATAGTACCCAGTATTCACAAGATTTTAGTATTGACAGTACACAGTATTTGTCTTTTTAATATTCAACGATAATGTGTAGTGTCTTCTTATTGACAGTACACAGTATGGTTAAATCTTGTGTCTTCTTATTGATAGTACACAGTATTGTTAAATCGTGTGTCTTCTTATTGAAAGAACACAGTTTTGTTAAATCTTGTTTCTTCTTATTGAAACTACACAGTATCGTTAAATCTTGTGTCTTCTTATTGACAGCACACAGTATCGTTAAATCTTGTGTCTTCTTATTGACAGCACACAGTATCGTTAAATCTTGTGTATTCTTATTGACAGTACACAGTATTGTTAAATCTTGTTTCTTCTTATTGACAGGACACATTATTGTTAAATCTTGTGTTTTCTTACTGACAGGTATTTATAAATCTTTGGGTACTATCAATCAGTACACAGTATTGTAAAATCTTGCGTGTTCTTTTCAATAAGAAGACA
>NW_013864726.1:0-372 GCF_000517525.1 Limulus polyphemus
AATGAATTAATGTGTTGTCTCACTTCACTACCAGCGTATTCACCGGACAACGTTACTCCAAATGTGAAAGAATGAGAAAAATAGTTCACCAATAGAAAACTATTGGTACAAAAAGCTGAGTAATAATGAATTAATGCTTTGTCTCAGATCACTACCAGCTTATTCACCGGGCAACGTTACTCCAAATGTGAAAGAATGAGAAAAAAAGTTCACCAATAGACAATTATTGGTACAAAAAGCTGAGTAATAATGAATTAATGTTTTGTCTCAGATCACTACCAGCTTATTCACTGGGCAACGTTACTCCAAATGTGAAAGAATGAGAAAAATAGTTCACCAATAGAAAACTATTGGTACAAAAAGCTGAGTAAT
>NW_013864727.1:0-329 GCF_000517525.1 Limulus polyphemus
ACAGTATCGTTAAATCTTGTGTCTTCTTATTCACAGTACACAGTATCGTTAAATCTTGTGTCTTCTTATTCACAGTCACAGTATCGTTAAATCTTGGGTCTTTTTGTAGATAGTACACAGTATTGCTAAATCGTGTGTCTTCCTATTGAGAGTACACAGTATTGTTAAGTATTGTGTCTTCTTATTGACAGTACACAGTATAGTTAAATCTTGTGTCTTCTTACTGACAGTACACATTATCGTTAAATCTTGTGTCTTATTATTGACAGTACACAGTATCGTTAAATCTTCTGTCTTCTTATTGACAGGACACATTATTGTGAAATCTT
>NW_013864728.1:0-329 GCF_000517525.1 Limulus polyphemus
AGTGCACAGTATCGTTAAATCTAGTGTCTTCTTATTGAGAGTACACAGTATCGTTAAATCTTGTGTCTTCTTATTGACACTACACATTATTGTTAAATCTTGTGTTTTCTTACTGACAGTACACATTATCGTCGAATATTGTCTCTTCTTATTGACAGTACACAGTATCGTTAAATCTTGTGTCTTCTTATTGACAGTACACAGTATCGTTAAATCTTGTGTCTTTTTATTGACAGTACACAGTATAGTTAAATCTTGTGTCTTCTTATTGACAGTGCACAGTATCGTTAAATCTAGTGTGTTCTTATTGACAGTACTTAGTATCGTTA
>NW_013864729.1:0-450 GCF_000517525.1 Limulus polyphemus
ATTAGGAAAGAGAAAGTGCGATAGAATAGTTGCATTGTATATCAACATATTTATTAGGAAAAACAAAGTGCGATAAAATAGTTGTATTGTATATCAACATATTTATTAGGAAAGACAAAGTGCGATCAAATAGTTGCATTGTATATCAACACATTTATTAGGAAAGAGAAAGTACGATAAAATAGTTGCATTGTATATCAACATATTTATTAGGAAAGAGAAAGTGCGATAAAATAGTTGCATTGTATATCAACATATCTATTAGGAAAGGCAAAGTGCGTTAGAATAGTTGCATTGTATATCAACATATTTATTAAGAAAGACAAAGTGTGATAGAATAGTTGCATTGTACATCAACATATCTATTAGGAAAGACAAAGTGCGATAGAATAGTTGCATTGTACATCAACATATTTATTAGGAAAGACAAAGTGCGATAGAATAGTTGCA
>NW_013864730.1:0-897 GCF_000517525.1 Limulus polyphemus
CTCGACAAAATCTAGTGGAAGGTCCTTTTAGCCAGATTTCCACTATATTTTGCCGACTGTTATAACGGACTTTTGGTCTTCCTTCCTCCAGATTTTGTTGACATTGATAAGGGTCCTTTTAGACAGTTTTCCACTAGATTTTGTTGACTTTGAAAACGTGTGTTTAGTTTTCTTCCAGTCGATTTTGTCGACTTTCATAACTGACTTTTTAGGCCTTCTTAGACTAGGTATTTTTGACTTTGATAGCGGTATTTTTAGTCTTTCTTACACTATATTTTAATGACTTTCATAATGGTATTTTTAATCCTTCTTAAACTATATTTTGTCGACTGTTATAAAGGTCTTTTAGTTTCCCATATCAATGTCAACAAAAAGTGGACGGAAGACTAAAAGACCGTTATAACAGTCGACAAAATAAGTTTAAGAAGGATTAAAATACCATTATGAAAGGAAAACGTGTGTTTAGTTTTCTTCCACTCGACTTTTTCGACTTTCATAACTGTCTTTTTAGGCCTTCTTAGACTAGATATTTTTAACTTTGATAGAGTTATTTTTAGTCTTTCTTACACTATATTTTAATGACTAAAAGGACCCTTATCAATGTTTCCTCCATATTTTGTTGGGAAGACCATAAGTCCGTTATAACAGTCGAAAAAATATAGTGGAAAACTGACTAAAAGGACCCATATCAATGTCAACAAAATCTAGTGGAAGGAAACCTAAAATACCGTTATAACAGTCGACAAAATATAGTTTAAGAAGGATTAAAAATACCATTATGAAAGTCATTAAAATATAGTGTAAGAAAGACTAAAAATACCGCTATCAAAGTCGAAAATAACTAGTCTAAAAAGGCCTAAAAAGTCAGTTATGAAAGTCGACAAAATCGAGTGGAAG
>NW_013864731.1:0-329 GCF_000517525.1 Limulus polyphemus
AAAAAAAAATTGAATAACCCCTTTGTTTCCTCTATACGCCAACACAGTGAAGAAACAGGACATCAATCTATACTATCAAATTTCTCTATCCTCTGCAAGTCTAACTCTGACCTGGAATTATTGATCAAAGAAACCCTCCACATCAAACAGCACTCCCCAACTCTGAACAACATGCAGTCTTCATTTAAATTATAAATTTCTTAACATGTTCGTATTACTGATTTTGCGTTTTTTTCTTTTCATTGTGCTTTCTTGCTGTAGTTTCTCCCCATGATTACTTTTTAGTGTTTTATTTGTTTAATTATCGTTATATTTAGCAACTGTACTTT
>NW_013864732.1:0-332 GCF_000517525.1 Limulus polyphemus
TTTTTATTTTTCCTTTCGTTTTTTTAACTGTATTTCTTATTTTTCAGTGCAATTGGCGGTGGAATTGAGCTGTGTCGATTGATCGTTTGAATTGAAATATTTCGTTAGTATTTTTTGTTTTTTAATTCGTGTTTTTTCCTTTTTTAATGTTTTGCAATTTTATATGTTTTTGTTATAACTTTCTTTCTTCTTTTTCAGTGCAATCGATCTGCTTTAGTTCATCCAAATAATGCGTCGCAGAAGATCAAACCTAGGTCGTCGTACTCGCAGAGCGGAATCAGTGCGACGAGTAATTGCAAATCAAACTGAGGAAGAACGGGCATCAGCGAACG
>NW_013864733.1:0-591 GCF_000517525.1 Limulus polyphemus
TTGTTATTAACACATTATTACATGTACAGATCAGGTTATTGTGTGTAGAGTTGTTATTGAGATATTACTACATTTACAGATAAGGTTATTGTGTGTAGAGTTGTTATTAACACATTACTACATTTACAGATCAGGTTATTGTGTGTAGAATTGTTATTAACACATTACCCCATCAACAGATCAGGTTGTTGTTTGTAGAGTTGTTATTAACACATTACCCCATCAACAGATCAGGTTATTGTGTGTAGAATTGTTATTAACACATTATTACATGTACAGATCAGGTTATTGTGTGTAGAATTGTTATTAACACATTATTACATTTACAGATCAGGTTATTGTGTGTAGAATTGTTATTAACACATTATTACATGTACAGATCAGGTTATTGTGTGTAGAAGTGTTATTAACACATTATTACATGTACAGATCAGGTTATTGTTTTTAGAATTGTTATTAACACATTATTACATTTACAGATAAGGTTATTGTGTGTAGAATTGTTATTAACACATTACTACATTTACAGATAAGGTTATTGTGTGTAGAATTGTTATTAACACATTACTACATTTACAGATCAGGTTATTG
>NW_013864734.1:0-331 GCF_000517525.1 Limulus polyphemus
TACACAGTATCGTAAATAACGATACTGTGTACTGTCAATAAGAAGACACAAGATTTAACGATACTGTGTACTGTCAATAAGAAGACACAAGAAATCTTGTGTCTTCTTATTGAGAGTACACAGTATTGTTAAATCTTGTGTCTTCTTATTGATAGTACACAGTATTGTTAAATCTTGTGTCTTCTTATTGATAGTACACAGTGTTGTTAAGAAGACACAAGATTTATTGAGAGTACACAGTATTGTTAAATCTTGTGTTTTCTTATTGTACAGTACACAGTATCGTTAGATCTTGTGTATTCTTATTGAAAGTACACAGTATCGTTAAATC
>NW_013864735.1:0-331 GCF_000517525.1 Limulus polyphemus
TATACCGCTGTGCCACTGGTGGGGGGGGGGGAATAAACTTACTGTACAATTTCACGGCTAATCTATCCAGTAACTGAATATACGCAATATCTAACACTGATCCAAATATTTCACTGGTACCTTACCATTGATAACAGAGATGACCAATTCACTATTAGCTTACGAACCGAGTGGTTCACTTATTCAGAGTTAGTGATGTGTAGAGGAATTCTCCGAAACTAATTTAACCCTATAACGCACGTTGATCAAAGTGTAGACTAAAATAGACCGCCCTTGAACTTAGACTTCGAGATTAAACAACTTTCAGAATACTGAGTTTATCTATTATATC
>NW_013864736.1:0-330 GCF_000517525.1 Limulus polyphemus
ATATAAGTAATCTAAACAAACACAGTAAACTTACAATCATGTCAGTTACTGAGGATAGAGGTTCTAGCAGGAATAAAACTGCAATCTATATATAAGTAATCTAAACAAACACAGTAAACTTACAATCATGTCGGTTACTGAGGATATAGGTTCTAGCAGGGACAAGTCTGCAGTCTTTATATAAACTACAGTAAACTACAATCATGTCAGTTACTGAGGATATAGGTTCTAGCAGGGACAAGTTTGCAGTCTTTATATAAACTACAGTAAACTACAATCATGTCAGTTACTGAGGATATAGGTTCTAGCAGGGACAAGTCTGCAGTCTTT
>NW_013864737.1:0-329 GCF_000517525.1 Limulus polyphemus
TATTAGCTAGTATATGAATATATTGTATTATCTAGTATATGAACATATTGTATTATCTAGTATATGAACACATTGTATTAGCTAGTATATGAACATATTGTATTAGCTAGTATATGAACATATTGTATTATCTAGTGTATGAACACATTGTATTATCTAGTATATGAACATATTGTATTATCTAGTGTATGAATATATTGTATTATCTAGTATATGAACATATTGTATTATCTAGTGTATGAACATATTGTATAATCTAGTATATGAATATATTGTATTATCTAGTATATGAATATATTGTATTATCTAGTGTATGAACATATTGTATT
>NW_013864738.1:0-327 GCF_000517525.1 Limulus polyphemus
ACAGTATTGATCAGACTCTAAGAAATAAACTACTTATAATAGCTGTGTGGATGAAGAATATGATGAATATCTGTGTGGACGTTCTGGTTTGACTGTAAGAAGTAAACTATTTATAATGTCTGTGTGTATTAAGAACAACAGATTTGATTTGACTGTAAGAAGTAAACTATTTATAATATCTGTATAGATTAATTAACAAAAGTATTTATCAGACTGTAAAAAGTAAACTATTTATAATATTTGTGTGGATTAAGAACAACAGTATTGATCGGACTATAAGAAGTAAATTATCTATAATGTCTGTGTGGATTAATAACAACATTATTG
>NW_013864739.1:0-507 GCF_000517525.1 Limulus polyphemus
TTTTTTCTTGATTTTTCAATAGATGGAGAGAAGAAATAACTGAACTTAGAAGTATTTTTCCTTATTATTTTTTCTCCATCTATTGAGAGATAAGTGAACCTCCAAGTATTTTTTCTTAATTTTTTCATAATTTTTCCATATATTGAGATAAGTGAACTTCAAAGTATTTTCTTATTTTTTTCTCCATCTATTGAGAGATAAGTGAACCTCCAAGTATTTTTTCTTAATTTTTTCTCCATCTATTGAGAGATAACTGAAATTCCATATATTTTTCTCCATCTATTGAGAGATAAGTGAACTTCCAAGTATTTTTCTCCATCTATTGAGAGGTAAGTGAATCTCCAAGTATTTTTTCTTAATTTTTCATAATTTTTCCATATATTGAGATAAGTGAACTTCAAAGTTTTTTCTTATTTTTTCTCCATCTATTGAGAGATAACTGAACTTCGATATATTTTTCTCCATCTATTGAGAGATAACTGAACTTTCAAGTATTTTCTGTATTAT
>NW_013864740.1:0-357 GCF_000517525.1 Limulus polyphemus
CTACAAGTCAACAGTTTTCCCCCTTAGTTTAGCTTACAATACTAAACTGTGTTGGTTGAGTGGCTACAAGTCAAGAGCTCACACCTTAGTTTAGCTTACAATACTAAACAGTGTTGGTTGAGTGACTACAAGCCAACAGTTCACACCTTAGTTTAGCTCACAATACTAAACTGTGTTGGTTGAGTAGCTACAAGTCAAGAGCTCACACCTTAGTTTAGCTTACAATACTAAACAGTGTTGTTGAGTGACTACAAGCCAACAGTTCACACCTTAGTTTAGCTTACAATACTAAACTGTGTTGGTTGAGTGGCTACAAGTCAACAGTTCACACCTTAGTTTAGCTTACAATACTAAACT
>NW_013864741.1:0-330 GCF_000517525.1 Limulus polyphemus
GTTCAATGTCACGATCGACAGACAGCAGTCACCTGTTTATGCCATGGATGATAGTATTCTATATCCACGTGTTATACTACATTTGATTTAGGAGGAGGTCAAAGTTTTTGTTAGTGTTATTTTAAGATACTGTTAGCCAATTCATAACAAGCTACTGTGATTGGCTAGATTCCATTTGCCCAGCTCTGTATGAGCAAAACGTCTATGTGCTTTTTCTGAAGGCTAGTCACGATTTATGAAAAAATGTGTGTGCTTTGATTTCTGCAATTCACTTCAAAGTGATGAATGAGACAAGATTATTCGATCATACTATAAAAAGTATATGATAAA
>NW_013864742.1:0-328 GCF_000517525.1 Limulus polyphemus
GTGACTGTATTTTACAAAATATTAGTTGACTAAAACACAGCCAAAACAAGTTACTTTGTACAGACCAAAGGTCACCTTTATGTTTTTGATATGGTAACAGAGTGCACGTGGACTGCGTCATTGTAACTACTGTATTGTTAGCCAGGCACGGGTGAAAGGTCAATATAATAAAAATACTAAATATATATAAACATATAATGTTATGAGATTTAAGCTATTTCATCTAAACATTTATGTTTTCGTGTTATAATTTGTGTTCATTCTAGAATGAAAGATGCATAATTTATGTTTACGTCCTAATTTTTTTTATGGTGGTTGCGAGATCGGG
>NW_013864743.1:0-330 GCF_000517525.1 Limulus polyphemus
TGGTTTCACTAAGGGAAAATCTTGTTTGACAAATCTTCTGACATTCTTTGAAGATGTTACTGCAAGAGTTGATGAAGGAAATACTATGGATTTGGTTTACCTTGATTTTCAGAAAGCATTTGATAAGGTGCCTCACAAAAAGACTTGTTACAAAAGTCAAATCTGTGGGTGTGGGGGAAATGTTATTAAATTGGATAGAAAATCAGCTGGAGAGTAGAAAGCAGAAAATAGTAATAAATGGAGTTAGATCTGACTGGATCACAGTTACAAGCAGTGTGCCTCAGGGCTCTGTGCTGGGTCCTCAGCTGTTTGTGATTTATATTAATGATA
>NW_013864744.1:0-1020 GCF_000517525.1 Limulus polyphemus
ATATTCAGTAAAATGCAATTAACTCATGGATACTGAGGTTGCAATAAGACTAAAATAATCAGGTAATCGGGGGTGCTCAGAAACTGTTTTTCCTCTTCGCTCGGTTTGTGAAATTTAGAATCATTCTTTCTGTGAATTGGTAAAATGTTTATGCCGAAATTTAGGCAACTTAATTTGGTTAACAGTTATTAGCACGTGGTTAAAGAATTAACAGACAGTGTACGTGACCAATGAACAGGTATCGGGGTTTTCCCATATTTTCCCAGCTTACCTTCAGCGATGAGCTAATGCCAGTGTTTCAGGTCAGTCATTATTCAGGGTCTTGCCACCCTTGTCACTGCTTCGATCCTTTTCACAACCCCTCCTCCCTACTATGCTGTTTTTTACAGTCCATCTATTCATTAAAATTGTTATTTGTTTTCAACAATTTTACTACAATAGAGAAGAACCAGTCTTTGAAGAAGACTACCATCAGACGTTTCCAGCCTTACCATCGCTTTCCTACCAGCCAAGCCTTTTATAAAATGGTCTATTATACCTAATGTATACTAACCTTTTCCTTTCAGCTTCCACCGGGCACGGTCAGGGCATTGTTTCGGTGCCCTATGATACCAACCACTATTTCACTCATAAATTGCAAAAGTTACTAAATTAAAGTACTGTAGTTTTAATGATTTCAAAACTTGTAACAAAACCCTAGAAATTTATTCTGATTTTATCGGACTTTTAATTATAACACTTCAACACCGATACCATGTTCGACGAAAATTTCCAGTACCAGTTCCCATGACGATTACAGGCGGATTATAATGTTGTATGTCTTGGGCAAGTGGCCCACTTTATATCCAGCTTAAAGAAGTTCTTCAAGAACTCAGCTCTCAAGGTATAACAGCAACGAAAGCCGAACGTCTCAGAGGTGAGTGGAAGTCTTACAAGTGGGGTTTCCTGACCTGTTCTGTCAGAATTGATTAAGAATACTCACACAATAATCCTCGGCGATCTTAATTCAAAACACACAGA
>NW_013864745.1:0-330 GCF_000517525.1 Limulus polyphemus
ATTACTTTAGAATTTCAGTTGACAAGTCGAACTATCTTCTCTATATTACTACCGTATTGTTTGGTCTTCTTTCTTCTGAATATCCTGTGTTCCTTTTGTCAAAGTGTACTCAGGCTGATTCAGTTACTTTAGAACCACACTTTGACGAAATAATTTTTCTTATTATCTCCATTTCTACTGTTAGTCTTACTCTAACATGTTAAACGTTAGGCCTATAACTTCTACGTAGTTAACTTCACGCCGAGCTTTTCCCGGCCCGTAACTTTACTCTATTCTGCAATTGTCTGTCTACTGTTTTCGTTCGTCTTACACTATTTATACTTACACTAT
>NW_013864746.1:0-330 GCF_000517525.1 Limulus polyphemus
TATTTACGTAATAAAGTATCATAATGTTTGTTCCTCGGTCACTGCTCTGATAAAGATTTCTTTAATCCATCTTATAGTATTGTAAGACAGTATTGTTCATTACTTGTCTCGTGAAAAGCAGCTTGATAATAATGTTTGACTGCATAATTGAAACGTGCTCTGATTTGACCGATCTCGCAATCAACATAAAAAAAATAGGAAATAAATATAAATTATGCCTGTTTCATTCTAGGATGAACACAGATTATAACAAGAAAACATAAATAGTTAGATTAAACAGCTTAAATCTCATAACATTATATATTTATTATTTTTATTATATTGACCTTT
>NW_013864747.1:0-330 GCF_000517525.1 Limulus polyphemus
TAGACTATTATTTTGTTTAATTTCGTACATAAAATACATTGATAGTTCTATACTATTTAGTAGACTATTATTTTGTTCAATTTCGTACATAAAATGAATTGATAGTTCTATTTATTTAGTAGACTATTATTTAATTCAGTACATAAAATGAATTCATAATTCTATACTATTTAGTTCAGTACATAAAATGAATTGATAGTCCTATACTATTTAATAGATTGTTATTTTGTTCGGTACATAAAATGAAGTGATAGTTCTATTCTATTTAGTAGATTGTTATTTAGCTTAGTACATAAGATGAATTGATGGTTCTATACTATTTAGTAGACT
>NW_013864748.1:0-328 GCF_000517525.1 Limulus polyphemus
CAAGATTTAACGAAAATGTGTACTGTCAGTAAGAAAACACAAGATTTAACAATAATGTGTCCTGTCAATAAAAAGACACAAGATTTAACAATACTGTGTACTGTCAATAAGAAGACACAATATTCAACGATAATGTGTATTGTCAGTAAGAAAATACAAGATTTAACAATAATGTGTACTGTCAATAAGAAGACACCATATTTAACGATACTGTGTACTATCAGAAAGAAGACACCAGATTTAACTATACTGTATACTGTCAATAAGAAGACACAATATTTAACGATACTGTGTACTGTCAATAAGAAGACACAAGATTTAACGATAC
>NW_013864749.1:0-346 GCF_000517525.1 Limulus polyphemus
TTTCTTTTTCAGGATACTTTTCTCTCCATTGACAGAAAACAAAGATTTTATTTCATACATACATCTCTTTATAAAACATCTTGTGAATTGTTCTTTTCCGATTTTCTTCAGTAATAGTTTCCAGAAACTACTGGACTTGTCAGATGAAAATCCTTTGTTTGCTACACTTTAACTTTGTTCGGTTGATATTCCTTGTTCTTGATAGTATATAACTTTGGTCGAATGATAGTCCTGTTTAGACACTATTTAACTTTGGTTGGATGATATTGTTCGTTTCTTAATGCATTTCTTTGTCGAAATAATTCTTATACAATATAATTAATATTATGAAATAAACAGCTTCTTT
>NW_013864750.1:0-575 GCF_000517525.1 Limulus polyphemus
GTTACTACTTCTATATAAATATAATAGTACTGTCTGTTGTATGTAACTACTTCTATATAAATATAATAGTAGTGTCTGTTGTATGTTACTACTTCTATATAAATATAATAGTACTGTCTGTTGTATGTAACTGCTTCTATATAAATATAATAGTACTGTCTGTTGTATGTAACTACTTCTATATAAGTATAATAGTACTGTCTGTTGTATGTTACTACTTCTATATAAATATAATAGTACTGTCTGTTGTATGTAACTACTTCTATATAAGTATAATAGTAGTGTCTGTTGTATGTTACTACTTCTATATAAATATAATAGTACTGTCTGTTCGTATGTCCATATAACTACTTCTATATAAATATAATAGTACTGTCTGTTGTATGTCCATGTAACTACTTCTATATAAATATAATAGTACTGTCTGTTGTATGTCCATGTAACTACTTCTATATAAATATAATAGTACTGTCTGTTGTATGTCCATGTAACTACTTCTATATAAATATAATAGTACTGGCTGTTGTATGTCCATGTAATTACTTCTATATAAATATAATAGTACTGTCTGTTGT
>NW_013864751.1:0-330 GCF_000517525.1 Limulus polyphemus
AAGAGGGACAAAAACAAAATGGGTTTTGATGTATTCTTTCAACCACCAGTGCAACAGCATACAACAAACGATCTAGATCTCTGAATCACATTGAATCATCATTATTTTGTAGTTTCTTGAAAAGTGCTAATTTATTAGCTTTTCTGAAACATTCATGTGCTACAGCAAGAGGCCAATATAGAAGGTCTTGTATATTCTCAAAAACACTTCATTCATCTTCAACTGAGCATTTAGCAAACAGACTGGTGGTTGTTTTGGGAATAATCTCTCTGTTTCATCATCTTTGACTCTAATTTTGTTCTACTGACACTTATGGTTGCCTTAAGCCTT
>NW_013864752.1:0-612 GCF_000517525.1 Limulus polyphemus
ATAAACAAGACAGTTCAATTATTTATCTGTATTATGGTGAAGACAAGACAGTTCAATTCTTTATCTAAATTATGTTGTAAACAAGACAGTTCAATTATTTATCTAAGTTATGTTGAAGACAAGACAGTTCAATTCTTTATCTAAATTATGTTGTAAACAAGACAGTTCAATTCTTTATCTGAGTTATGTTGAAGACAAGACAGTTCAATTCTTTATCTAAATTATGTTGTAAACAAGACAGTTCAATTCTTTATCTAATTGTGTTGAAGACAAGACAGTTCAATTCTTTATCTAAATTGTGTTGTAAACAAGACAGTTCAATTCTTTAATTTATCTAAATTATGTTGAAGACAAGACAGTTCAATTCTTTATCTAAATTGTGTTGAAACAAGACAGTTCAATTCTTTATCTAAATTGTGTTGTAAACAAGACAGTTCAATTCTTTATCTAAATTGTGTTATAAACAAGACAGTTCAATTATTTATCTATATTATGGTGAAGACAAGACAGTTCAATTCTTTATCTAAATTATGTTGTAAACAAGACAGTTCAATTCTTTATCTAAGTTATGTTGAAGACAAGACAGTTCAATTCTTTATCTAAATTGTGTTT
>NW_013864753.1:0-732 GCF_000517525.1 Limulus polyphemus
ACCTAATGTTTTTACAGCTCTAAATAAATGCTGTAATCCACCATAACTGGCAGGTTAAGTATGATTACAATAAAAATGTTGTATTTTACTGGCTTATGTAGTGTGTGTATATCCTGACGACTTAACCCGGCTTTGACTTGTTTTACAGAGATGGATCTACCTAATGTTTTTACAGCTCTAAATAAATGCTGTAATCCACCATAACTGGCAGGTTAAATATGATTACAATAAAAATGTTGTATTTTACTGGCTTATGTAGTGTGTGTGTGTGTCCTGACGACTTAACCCGGCTTTAACTTGTTTTACAGAGATGGATTTATCTAATGTTTTTACAGCTCTAAATAAATGCTGTAATCCACCATAACTGGCAGGTTAAGTATGATTACAATAAAAATGTTGTATCTTACTGGCTTATGTAGTGTGTGTGTGTATCCTGACGACTTGACTCTTCACATTAAGCATTATTTACCCCTTCTGAATAGCTCACACCACCGAGTTTTATTCTGTCTCAAACAGTGGTATAAGTTTGTCCGTTACAACAAGCGATATTAAAATCGTAAATAATATTCAACGTTAAACTGGTACACGATTAAAAACATTTTATTTAGGCCTATCAACGGCCTTCAAAAAAGTTGACGACTCTACATGTTTCGACGTTAGAACGTCATTCTCAGGAGTGTTGTAGCGTCGAAACATGTAGAGTCGTCAACTTTTTGAAGGCTATAGATAGGC
>NW_013864754.1:0-361 GCF_000517525.1 Limulus polyphemus
CGAGTGACCTTGTTACATACCTTTGAATGTCAAGTGACCATGTTACATACCTTTGAATGTCAAGTGACCTTGTTACATACCTTTGAATGTCGAGCGACCTTGTTACATACCTTTGAATGTCAAGTGACCTTGTTACATACCTTTAAATGTCAAGTGACCTTGTTACATACCTTTGAATGTCGAGTGACCTTGTTACATACCTTTGAATGTCGAGCGACCTTGTTACATACCTTTGAATGTCGAGCGACCTTGTTACATACCTTTAAATGTCGAGCGACCTTGTTACATACCTTTGAATGTCAAGTGACCTTGTTACATACCTTTGAATGTCGAGTGACCTTGTTACATACCTTTGAATGTC
>NW_013864755.1:0-329 GCF_000517525.1 Limulus polyphemus
GTAGTTTCCCTCTCCATACAAGAATACCATCTGCAAGCTTTAACTGGTCCCATTGTACCCAATAGTGCTTTGTCACAGGGGCTTAGACTAGACACCTTCTCCCAAGAAGGGCACAAAACACTTGTTTTTAGGAAATCAATTATAGGCTTCAAATCTTGGTCTTTCTCCTGTTCTGCTTTGATATCTATATTTGGTTCCACTTCTTCAGTCACTTTGACTTCACCTTGATGGCACCTAATTAGTTCAACGTCTCTTTTAACAGTTATCGGAACTTGGCCTTTGTTGTTCCCAAACGTCATTTTATCAAAATCAATTACAAACTTCCTTGG
>NW_013864756.1:0-329 GCF_000517525.1 Limulus polyphemus
GAATTTATATCCACCATACTCATCTTTAGAATTACTTGATACAACTACTACATGAACATCTAGGTGTAACTCCAGTTATAGAATTTATAACCACCATACTCATTTTTAGCCTTACTTGGTACAACTACTCCATCAACACTTAGGTTTAACTCTAGTTATCGAATTTATAACCCCCATAGTTATCTTTAGAGTTATTTGGTACAACAACTCTACGAACACCTAGGTGTAACTCTAGTTACGAATTTATAACAACCATACTCATCTTTAGCGTTATTTGGTACAACAACTCTACGAACACCTAGGTGTAACTCTAGTTACCGAATTTATAA
>NW_013864757.1:0-329 GCF_000517525.1 Limulus polyphemus
TTTACAGTACGTTTTATAATTTAGTTTTACAAAATCACCACTACAACGGTAATTAACTACCATATGTATATTTCTAGTACGTTTTATAGTTCAGTTTAGAACCACTATAAAGGTATGCAACTACCACATCTTTTTTCACAGTATGTTTTATAGCTTAGTTTAGAAAATTACCACTGTAAGGCTAATTAACTACCATATCTATATTTACAGTACGTTTTATAGTTTAGTTTACAAAATTACCACTATCAAGGTAATTAACTGCCATATGTATATTTACAATACATTTTATAGTTTAGTTTACAAAATTACCACTATAAAGGTAATTAGTT
>NW_013864758.1:0-329 GCF_000517525.1 Limulus polyphemus
CAACACTTACCAAGTATCTTTCCAACTCACCAAAGTCATCACACCACTTACCAAGTATCTGTCCAACTCACCGAAGTCATCACACCACTTACCAAGTATCTGTCCAACTCGCCAAAGTCATCACACCACTTACCAGTATCTGTCCAACTCGCCAAAGTCATCACACCACTTACCAAGTATCTGTCCAACTCGCCAAAGTCATCACACCACTTACCAAGTATCTGTCCAACTGACCAAAGTCATCACACACTTACCAACTACCTGTCCAACTCACCAAAGTCATCACAACACTTACCAAGTATCTGTCCAACTCACCAAAGTCATCACAC
>NW_013864759.1:0-328 GCF_000517525.1 Limulus polyphemus
TCAAAAATGATAAAATGTAGCTAGAGTTTTGCATGTAAATACGTGAGTATGAAACGAACGTTCATAAAAAAATTCGAGAAGTTTCGAAAAGTAGCAAGGTGAAACTCTTCATGTAACTGGGCAACGAAAAAAGGTTACCTACATACCAAATTTAGTTAAGAACAATCAATTCAAAACTTTCTGGTAAATAGAAATCGAGAAACAATCGGTAACAAAAAGCTTCAGTGCAGTACACATACGATTTCAAGAAGCCATAAAAAGAGTAACATAAAACGACCACAAAAATCGTAAAACTAAAACTAATAATCTAGAATTTTAGTAAGTAAAT
>NW_013864760.1:0-330 GCF_000517525.1 Limulus polyphemus
ACATGTATAACTCAGATCACTCACATCATTATATGTATAACTCAGATTACTCACATCATTATATGTATAACTCAGATTACTCACATCATATGTATAACTCAGATTACTCACATCATATGTATAATTCAGATTACTCGCATCATTATATGTATAACTCAGATTACTGACATCATTATATGTATAACTCAGATTACTCACATCATATGTATAACTCAGATTACTCACATCATATGTATAACTCAGATTACTCACATCATTATATGTATAACTCAGATTACTCACATCATTATATGTATAACTCAGATTACTCACATCATTATATGTATAACC
>NW_013864761.1:0-331 GCF_000517525.1 Limulus polyphemus
TATTAATAATATCTCTTATCCTGAGGCTCGGAAGCTATTGTTCCCTCCTACATCTCGGACATATGCCTCTGCACTACACTCCACTGCTACAGTGGGAGTGCAGACGGACCTTTCCATGCCTCCATCTGAGTCTTTTTCATGCCATGTGTGGGGTCTTCTGCCCTCCATGGATAATAGAGTTGACCAATCTACATCTACTCCAATCTCTGTCCCTACTGTTCCTTCCAGTGATTGCCTGGGGCAACCTCCTCGGGCACCAGCCTCTGGTGTCCGTGCGGGTCCTTCTTTGGCCCCTAAATGCAGGATGATCAATCGATCACATCCTCAGTCA
>NW_013864762.1:0-331 GCF_000517525.1 Limulus polyphemus
TAATCTAGTCAAAACAACAGAGAAAACATGGTAATATCAGCCTAGTTACACTGTAATCTAGTCGAAGCAACAGAGAAAACATGGTAATATCAGCCTAGTTACACTGTAATCTAGTCAAAACAATAGAGAAAACATAATAATGTAACCCCAGTTAGGCTGCGACCCATTCATAACAGTATTTAAAAAAAAAGAGTCTAAGTGAGTAGCTAGATTGTGCTCCAGTTAAAACAGCACATATACATGACAACAAGTGCCTTGTTAGATCGTGCTCCAGTTAAAACAGTGTAAAAATTATATTACTAATTGCCCGCTTAAACTATTACCCAGTCAC
>NW_013864763.1:0-227 GCF_000517525.1 Limulus polyphemus
GTGTACGATGTGTTATATATACTACCTATATACAAATTTAAGAATTTTTTATTTCTGTCTTTTTTCTTACTTAAGTACAATTTCATTTTAGCTTTTAAAGGGAAATTTTAAACAATATTAGGCCTATTTAGGGTAAACGCTACAAGTTAGTGATGTAAAAATTTATTTATATGCGAAATATATGAATTTGCCGTTTTTACTCAAAGCAACAACAACATCAAACTAAT
>NW_013864764.1:0-330 GCF_000517525.1 Limulus polyphemus
CATCTTGTGTTTTCTTACTGACAGTACACAGTTTTGTTAAATCTTGTGTCTTCTTATTGACAGTACACAGTATCGTTAAATCTTGTGTCTTCCAATTGAAAGTACACAGTATCGTTAAGCCTTGTGTCTTCTTATTGACAGTTCACAGTATTGTTAAATCGTGTGTCCTCTTATTGACAGTACACAGTTTTGTTAAATCTTGTGTCTTCTTATTGAAAGTACACAGTATCGTTAAAGCTTGTGTCTTCTTATTGACAGTACACAGTATCGTTAAATCTTGTGTCTTCTTATTGACAGTACACAGTATCGTTAAATCTTGTGTCTTCTTAT
>NW_013864765.1:0-330 GCF_000517525.1 Limulus polyphemus
AGTAACTAGATTTACACCTAGGTGTTCTAGAGTAGTTGTTCCAAGTAACGCTAAAGATGATTATGGTGGTTATAAATTCGGTAAGTAAAGTTACACCTAAGTGTTTATGGAGTAGTTGTACCAAGTAAGGCTAAAGATGAATATGGTGGTTATTAATTAGGTAACTATTGTTACACCTAGGTGTTCATAGAGTAGTTTTACCAAGTAAGGCTAAAGATGAGTATGTTGGATATAAATTCGGTAATTATAGCTACACCTAAGTGTTCATGGAGTAGTTGTACCAAATAAGGCTAAAGAATGAGTATGGTGGTTATAAATTCGGTAACTATA
>NW_013864766.1:0-1335 GCF_000517525.1 Limulus polyphemus
GTCAAAGACCAACATTAAACAACAGTAGATATTAACGACATTTAAACAAGTAGTAACATACCAATGTCAAAAACCAACATTAAAAACAGTATATATTAACGACATTTAAATAGCTAGTAACATTCCAGTGTCAATGGCCAACATTAAACAACAGTAGATATTAACGACATTCAAAAAGATTGTAACATACCAGTGTCAAAGACCAACATTAAACAACAGTAGATATTAACGACATTTAAACAAGTAGTAACATACCAATGTCAAAGACCAACATTAAACAACAGTATATATTAACGTCATTTAAACAGGTAGTAACATACCAGTGTCCAAGTTACTACCTGTTTAAATGTCGTTAATATCTACTGTTGTTTAATGTTTTTCTTTGACACTGGTATGTTACTACATGTTTAAATGTTGTTAATATCTACTGTTGTTTAATGTTGGCCATACCAGTGTCAAAGAAAAACAATAAACAACAGTAGATATTACGACATTTAAACAGGTAGTAACATACCACTTACTGTTGTTTAATGTTTGTCTTTGACGATATTAACGGCATTTAAACAGGTAGTAACATACCAGTGTCAAATACCAACATTAAACAACAGTATTGTTTAATGTTGGCCTTTGATACTGGTATGTTACGTTAATATCTACTGGGTATGTTACTACCTGTTTGAATGTCACACTGGTATGTTACTACCTGTTTAAATGTCGTTAATATCTACTGTTGTTTAATGTTGATCTTTGACACTGGTATGTTACTACCTGATTAAATGTCGTTAATATCTACTGTTGTTTAATGTTTTTCTTTGACACTGGTATATTACTACCTGTTTAAATGTCGTTAATATCTACTGTTGTTTAATGTTTTTCTTTGACACTGGTATGTTACTACATGTTAAAATGTTGTTAATATATATTGTTGTTTAATGTTGGTCTTTGACTTTTCTATTGTTGTTTAATGTTAGTCTTTCCTGTTTAAATGTCGTTAATACTAATATCTACTGTTGTTTAATACTGATCTTTGACACTGGTATGTTACTACCTGCTTAAATGCCGTTAATATCTACTGTTGTTTAATGTTGGTTTTTGACACTGGTATGTTACTACGACATTTAAACAAGTAGTAACATACCAGTACTTGTTTAAATGTCGTTAATATCTACTGTTGTTTAATGTTGATCTTTGACACTGCTTTGTTACTACCTGTTTAAATGCCGTTAATATCTACTGTTGTTTAATGTTGGTCTTTGACACTAGTATGTTACTACATGTTTAAATGTCCTTAACATCTACTGTTGTTTAATGTTTTTCTTTGACAGTAACATACCA
>NW_013864767.1:0-330 GCF_000517525.1 Limulus polyphemus
ATTAACATGATGATTGGTTGAAACAACAACTTAGAAATAAACTGATGATGGATCGATACATCCATACAAACCATAACACAGCGGAAAAAACAACTTAGAAATGCCCTGATGATGGGTCGATACATCCATACAAACCATAACACAGCGGAAACAACAACTTAGAAATACCCTGATGATGAGTTGATACATCCATACAAACCATAACACAGCGTAAACAACAACTTAAGATTAACATGATGATAGGTTGATACATCCATACAAACCATAACACAGCGGGAAGAACAACTTAGAAATGCCCTGATGATGGATCGATACATCCATACAAACCAT
>NW_013864768.1:0-330 GCF_000517525.1 Limulus polyphemus
GTCCAGAAAGTATTACGTGTATTTTGGAATAAAACTTGGGGACCAAGACAAATCGTGGGCTCCACACAAAGTTTGCACCATTTGTGTTGAAGAGTTGAGACAATGGACTAAAGGTAAGAAAAATTCTTTACCCTTTAGTATTCCAATGGTCTGGCGTGAGCCTAAAAACAATGGCGATGACTGCTATTTTAGCTCACATAACGTGTAAGGATACAACACACTAAATAAAAAGGAAGTTTCTTATCCGAACCTTCAATCTGTTATAAGACTTGTTGCTCATGGACCTGATGTACCTTGTATCTACTCCACCAGAGACTCTTGATACAGTTT
>NW_013864769.1:0-344 GCF_000517525.1 Limulus polyphemus
GTACTGTCAATAAGAAGACACAAGATTTAACGATACTGTGTACTGTTAATAAGAAGAGACAATATTCGACGATAATGTGTACTGTCAGTAAGAAAACAACAAGATTTAACTAATAATGTGTCCTGTCAATAAGAAGGACGAGAAGATATAACGATACTAAGTACTGTCAATAAGAAGACACTAGATTTAACGATACTGTGCACTGTCAATAAGAAGACACAAGATATAACTATACTGTGTACTGTCAATAAGAAGACACAAGATTTAACGATACTGTGTACTGTCAATAAGAAGACACACGATTTAGCAATACTGTGTACTATCAAATAAAAGACACAAGATTT
>NW_013864770.1:0-330 GCF_000517525.1 Limulus polyphemus
CTTTTATTATATGGAATGCTACTAATTGTTTGTTTGTTGTTTGTATCAACATTTATATCCTATGGTTTAGTCCATATTTGGAACAACCTTTTATTATATGGAATGCTACTAATTGTTTGTTTGTTGTTTATATCAACATTTATACCCCATGGTTTAATCTATATTTTTATATGGGATGTTACTAATTGTTTGTTTGTTGTTTACATCAGCATTTATACTCCATGGTTTAATCCATATTTGGGACAACCTTTTATTATATGGAATGCTACTAATTGTTTGTTTGTTGTTTATATCAACATTTATACTCCATGGTTTAATCCATATTTGGGA
>NW_013864771.1:0-349 GCF_000517525.1 Limulus polyphemus
AAAGGTACAATATGTCGAAGTATTTACTACAAAAGAGATAGGGTACACAATGTAGAGTATTTACTACACCAGGAATAGGGTACAAGATGTAGAGTATTTACTGCACCTGGATAAGTTACAGTATGTAGAGTATTTAATGCACCAGGGATAGAGTACACTATGTAGAGTATTTATTGCACAAGGGATAGGGTACAGTATGTAGAGTATTTACTGCACAAGGGATAGGGTACAGTATGTAGAGTATTTACTGTACCAGAGATAGGGTACAGTATGTAGGGTATTGACCACACCAGGGATAGGGTACACTATTTAAAGTATTTACTGCACCTGGATAGGGTACAGTATGTAG
>NW_013864772.1:0-631 GCF_000517525.1 Limulus polyphemus
ACTGTTATAACGGTCTTTTAGTCTTCCTTCCTCCAGATTTTGTTGACATTGACAAGGTTCCTTTTAGTCCGTTTTCCACTAGATTTTGTTGACTTTGAAAAAGTGTTTTTAGTTTTCTTCCACTCGATTTTTTCGACTTTCATAACTGACTTTTTAGGCCTTCTTAGACTAGTTATTTTTGACTTTGATAGTGGTATTTTTAATCCTTCTTAAACTATATTTTGTCGTCTGTTATAAAGGTCTTTTAGTTTTCCTTCCTCCAGATTTTGTTGACATTGATAAGGTTCCTTTTAGTCCGTTTTCCACTAGATTTTTTTGACTTTGTAAACGACATTGATAAGGGTCCTTTTAGTCAGTTTTCCACTAGATATTTTTGACTTTGAAAACGTGTTATTAGTTCTTCCACTCGATTTTTTCGACGACTTTCATAACTGTCTTTTTAGGCCTTCTTAGACTAGATATTTTCGACTTTGATAGAGGTATTTTTATTGTTTCTTACGCTATATTTTAATGACATTCATAATGGTATTTTTAATCCTTCTTAAACTATATTTTGTCGACTGTTATAACGGTCTTTTAGTCTTCTTTCCACTAGATTTTGGGGATTAAAAATACCATTTCTTAAACTATA
>NW_013864773.1:0-328 GCF_000517525.1 Limulus polyphemus
GAAGATGACTAAATCATTGTAAGTAATAAAGCTTAGAAAATCATTGTAAATAATAAAGCTGACTAAATCATTGTGAGTAATAAAGCTTAATAAATCATTGTGAAGATGACTAAATCATTGTGAGTAATAAAGCTTAATAAATCATTGTGAAGATGACTAAATCATTGTAAGTAATAAAGCTGACTAAATCATTGTAAGTAATAAAGCTTAGTAAATCATTGTAAATAATAAAGCTGACTAAATCACTGTAAGTAATAAAGCTTAGTAAATCGTTGTAAGTAATAAAGCTGACTAAATCATTGTAAGTAATAAAGCTGACTAAATCATT
>NW_013864774.1:0-542 GCF_000517525.1 Limulus polyphemus
TTCAAGGCCAGAAAAGGTCAGCTTTCAGAGAAGTTTGAGGGACTTTGCTGGCACTGTAATAAACCTGGGCACAAGAGAGCTCAATGCTGGAAACTTCAACACAGGGGAGCCGACTTGTTGGTAATATTCTTCCTACACTGGCTCCTCAAATGTCCGTGCTTTCCACAGTTCCAACAACTTTTCTGGATACCAGCCTTTCCTGCTGTGGCATCTCAAGGAGACCAGTAGTAGTTGGTGTTGAGCGACGCCCACCAACCCCCATTTTGAAAGTCCCAACAGCTAGGTGTAAAATGCCAAGCACACACAGCATCTATGTGACAGGAAAGCTGGGTGGCCAAAGGTGCAACTTTGTCATAGATTCTGCATCTCAGCAAACCCTTGTGAACATCAAGGTGTTAGATCACGAAGGAGTGCCAGAAGCCATACAGAAGCTTTATGGTGTGACAGGTCATTCTACAAGATTGTGGGGACCAGTGTGGGTAACTATTGAGCTCATGGGCATAAAGGACAGACAGAAAGTATACTTGGCTGACATTGAAGAC
>NW_013864775.1:0-330 GCF_000517525.1 Limulus polyphemus
ATAAATTCGGTAGGTAAAGTTAAACCTAAGTGTTCGTGGAGTTGTTGTACCAAATAACGCTAAAAATGAGTATGGTTGTTATAAATTCGGTAACTAGAGTGACACCAAAGTGTTTATGGAGTAGTTGTACCAAGTAAGTTTAAAGATGAGTTTGGTGGTTATAAATTCTGTAACTAGAGTTACAAATAGGAGTTTATGGAGTAGTTCTACCAAGTAAGGCTAAAGATGAGTTTGGTGGTTATAAATTCTGTATCTAGAGTTATACCTAGGTGTTCATGGAGTAGTTGTACCAAGTAAGGCTAAAGATGAGTAAGGTGGTTTTAAATTATA
>NW_013864776.1:0-330 GCF_000517525.1 Limulus polyphemus
GTACACAGTATCGTTAAATCTTGTGTCTTCTTATTGACAATACACAGTATCGTTAAATCTAGTGTATTCTTAATGAAAGTACACAGTATCGTTAAATCTTGTGTCTTCTTATTGACAGTACACATTATTGTTAAATCTTGTGTCTTCTTATTGACAGTACACAGTATCGTAAAATCTTGTGACTTTTTATTGAAAGGACACATTATTGTTAAATATTGTTTTCTTATTGACAGTACACATTATCGTTGAATATTGTGTATTCTTATTGACAGTACACAGTATCGTTAAATCTTGTGTCTTCTTATTGACACTACACAGTATCGTTAAATC
>NW_013864777.1:0-298 GCF_000517525.1 Limulus polyphemus
TATGATGCTAGTTATATGTCAGGACAAGATGTGTTTTGTAAGGTATTGCTTGAGTTGACAAAATATGATGCTAGTTATATGTCAGGACAAGATGTCGGTTGTGAAGTGGAGCTTGATTTGACAAAATATGATGCTAATTATATGTCAGCACAAGATGTGAGTTGTAAGGTAGAGCTTGATCTGACAAAATATGATGCTAGTTATATTTCAGCACAAGGTGTGTGTTGTAAGGTAGAGCTTGATTTGACAAAATATGATGCTAGTTATATGTCAAGGCAAGATGTGAGTTGCAAGGTAG
>NW_013864778.1:0-828 GCF_000517525.1 Limulus polyphemus
TTTGTGTTCTGTTCTCCTAGTAGAAACAATCTCTCGGCCATCTTTTTGTGTTCTGTTCTCCTAGTAGAAACAATCTCTCGGCCATCTTTTTGTGTTCCGTTCTTCAAATACAAAACAATCTCTTCCCCCTACTATTATGTTTTCTCCTCATGCAGGGTATAAGCTCTTGTTCCTTATTTATGTGCTATTCTCTTTCGAGAAAATAAATTTTCCACGTCTTCTATATTTTCTAATACTTTTTTAATATCCCAATAAAGAAATAATAAATCAAATATTAAACTATACCACCATAAGAAGAGGACGACTCCTCCAATGTAATAAAATGTAAAATACGTTTTATCTAAACCTCTTCCCTGTAATATAGTGTAAAATACGTTTTATCTAAACCTCTTCCCAAGTTTTATCTAAACCTCTACCCCTGTAATATAGTGTAAAATACGTTTTATCTAAACCTCTTCCCTATAATATAGTGTAAAATACGTTTTATCTAAACCTCTTCTCTGTAATATAGTGTAAAATACGTTTTATCTAAACCTCTTCCCTGTAATATAGTGTAAAATACGTTTTATCTAGACCTCTCTCCTGTAATAAACTGTAAAATACGTTTTATCTTGACCTCTCTCCTCTAATAAAGTGTAAAATACGTTTTATCTAAACCTCTTCCCTGTAATATAGTGTAAAATACGTTTTATCTAGACCTCTCTCCTCTAATAAAGTGTAAAATAAGTTTTATCTTGACCTCTCCCCTGTAATAAACTGTAAAATATGATTTATCTTGACGAGATGCGTCTTTCACTTTTTATGCAAAGGATAAGTGCACTAATGAGA
>NW_013864779.1:0-329 GCF_000517525.1 Limulus polyphemus
GAACAAAAACAATTGTTATTAAGTGCCCAGTTGTATGGTCGGAACAAAAAAAATGTTATCAAGGGCAAGTTGTACAGTCGGAACAAAAACAAATGTTATATAGGACAAGTTGTATATTCGGAAGAAAAACAAATGTTATCAAGGGCAAGTTGTATAGTCTGAACAAAAACAAATGTTATCAAGGGCAAGTTGTATAGTCGGAATAAAAACAAATGTTATTAAGGGCAAGTTGTATAGTCGGAACAAAAACAAATATTATCAAGAACAGGTTGCATAGTAAAATAAAAACTAACGTTATCAAGGAAAGATTATATTGTCAAAAGAGAAAT
>NW_013864780.1:0-389 GCF_000517525.1 Limulus polyphemus
TTTAGTAGTGGACCAGAGTAAATGTAATACAAATGTTATACAGTAGAGATGCTGGTTTTAGTAGTGGACCGGACGAAATGTAATACAAATGTTAGACAGTAGAGATGCTGGTTTTAGTAGTGGACCAGAGTAAATGTAATACAAATGTTAGACAGTAGGGATGCTGGTTTTAGTAGTGGACCAGAGTAAATGTAATACGAATGTTATACAGTAGAGATGCTGGTTTTAGTAGTGGACCGGACGAAATGTAATACAAATGTTATACAGTAGCGATGCTGGTTTTAGTAGTGAACCAGAGTAAATGTAATACAAATGTTATACAGTAGAGATGCTGGTTTTAGTAGTGGACCAGAGTAAATGTAATACAAATGTTATACAGTAGAGATGCT
>NW_013864781.1:0-457 GCF_000517525.1 Limulus polyphemus
AGGAGGCTCCATACGGTTATTGCCATATTCCATTCCTAGGAGGCTCCATACGGTTATTGCCATATTCCATTCCTAGGAGGCTCCATACGGTTATTGCCATATTCCTTTCCTAGGAGGCTCCGTATGGTTATTGCCATATTCCCCTCCTAGGAGGCTCCATACGGTTATTGCCATATTCCTTTCCTAGGAGGCTCCGTACGGTTATGCTTTTTCATAAACGGGTAGATCCGATGATGCTGGCATTTGCTTTTCTGTGTAGCCCCTCAGTGGCACAGCGGAATGTCTGGTGACTTACAATGCTAGAAACCGGGTTTCGATACCCGTGATGGGCAGAGCACCGATAACCCATTGTGTAGCTTTGTGCTTGACTGCAAACAAATAGAAAGCCTTTTTTTTATGTCAGAGATTATCGTTACTGTTATTTAGTGATGAAAACTTCAACTAAGGAATCAAACAT
>NW_013864782.1:0-330 GCF_000517525.1 Limulus polyphemus
CCACCTTCTATATTCTCAATGTTGATGTATTGCACGCGACGTTCAACAGTTTCAACATCAATGAATTATTAACAAAACTTCCTACAAACGTCTGCTTTTAACTCTTATTATAACAAAAACTACACAATGAATCACCTTCTATATTCTCAATGTTGATGTATTGCACGCGACGTTCAACAGTCTCAACATCAATGAATTATTAACAAAACTTCCTACAAACGTCTGCTTTTAACTCTTATTATAACAAAAACTACACAATGATCCGCCTTCTATATTCTCAATGTCGATGTATCGCACGCGACATTCAACAGTCTCAACATCAATGAATTA
>NW_013864783.1:0-331 GCF_000517525.1 Limulus polyphemus
CCTTTTTGTTAGAAACTCATAGTATTCTATAGATTAACTTATCTTGTTGGTCTTACTGTTCTAAAATAATTTTCTTTTTTGTTAGAAACTCGTAGTATTCAATAGATTAACTTCTCTTGTTGACCTTACTGTTCTAAAATAATTTTCTTTTTTGTTAGAAACTCGTAGTATTCAATAGATTAACTTCTCTTGTTGACCTTACTGTTCTAAAATAATTTTCTTTTTTGTTAGAAACTCGTAGTATTCAATAGATTAACTTCCCTTGTTGACCTTACTGTTCTAAAATAATTTTCCTTTTTGTTAGAAACTCGTAGTATTCAATAGATTAACT
>NW_013864784.1:0-433 GCF_000517525.1 Limulus polyphemus
TGTTAGTTTTATAGATAATACAGTAAGTTATCGACAGGTTTGTATGTGAGTTTTTATAGATAATACAGTAAGTTATCGACAGGTTTGTATGTTAGTTTTATAGATAATACAGTAAGTTATCGACTGGTTTGTATGCCAGTTTTATAGATAATACAGTAAGTTATAGACAGGTTTGTATGTTAGTTTTATAGATAATACAGTAAGTTATCGACAGGTTTGTATGCTAGTTTTATAGATAATACAGTAAGTTATCGACAGGTTTGTATGATAGTTTTTATAGATAATACAGTAAGTTATAGTCAGGTTTGTATGTCAGTTTTTATAGATAACCGACAGGTTTGTATGTTAGTTTTTATAGATAATACAGTAAGTTATCGACAGGTTTGTATGTCAGTTTTTATAGATAATACAGTAAGTTATAGACAGGTTTGTA
>NW_013864785.1:0-475 GCF_000517525.1 Limulus polyphemus
TAGTCCTTATCTTGTAAACTGTTGTATCAGACAAGGTGTAGAAAACAATAACTTGCCACTTATTTGTCTTCCCTTTACTTGAATAGTCCTTATCGTTTAAACTGTTATGTCAGACAAGGTGTAGAAATCAATAACTGGCCACTTATTTGTCTTTCTTTTACTTGAATAGTCCTTATCTTTTAAACTGTTATGTCAGACAAGGTGTAGAAAACAATAACTGGCCACTTATTTGTCTTTCTCTTACTTGAATTGTCCTTATCTTGTAAACTGTTATATCAGAAAAGTTGTAGAAAACAATAACTGGCCACTTATTTGTCTTTCTTTTACTTGGTATAGTCCTTATCTTTTTAACTGTTATGTCAGACAAGGTGTAGAAAACAATAACTGGCCACTTATTTGTCTTCCTTTTACTTGAATAGTCCTTATCTTGTAAACTGTTATATCAGTTAAGGTGTAGAAACAATAACTGGCCAAC
>NW_013864786.1:0-330 GCF_000517525.1 Limulus polyphemus
CTATCCATGGTCAACTTGAATATTAACTAACTTGAACTATCCATGGTCAACTTGAACATCAGCTAACTCTAACTATCCATGGTCAACTTGAACATCAACTAACTCGAACTATCCATGGTCAACTTGAACATCAGCTAACTTTAACTATCTATGACCAACTTCAATATCAACTGACTCGAACTAACCATGGTCAACTTGAATATCAACTAACTCTAACTATCCATGGTCAACTTCAGTATCAACTAACTCGAACTAACCATGGTCAACTTGAACATCAACTAACGCTAACTAACCATGGTCAACTTCAATATCAACTAACTCCAACTATCT
>NW_013864787.1:0-329 GCF_000517525.1 Limulus polyphemus
GGTAAGTCCTTTTACAGTTTATTTAGTGGTGCTGAAATCTTTCTTTGGTAAGTCCTTTTACAGTCTATTTAGTGGTGCTGAAATCTTTCTTTGGTAAGTCCTTTTACAGTCTATTTAGTGGTGCAGAAATCTTTCTTTGGTAAGTCCTTTTACAGTCTATTTAGTGGTGTTGACATCTTTCTTTGGTAAGTCCTTTTACAATGTATTTATTGGTGCTGAAATCTTTCTTTGGTAAGTCCTTTTACAGTCTATTTAGTGGTGCTGAAATCTTTCTTTGGTAAGTCCTTTTACAGTCTATTTAGTGGTGCTGAAATCTTTCTTTGGTAAGT
>NW_013864788.1:0-362 GCF_000517525.1 Limulus polyphemus
TTATTGACAGTACACAGTATCGTTAAATCTTGTGTCTTCTTATTGACAGAACACATTATCGTTAAATCTTGTGTCTTCTTATTGACAGTACACAGTATCGTTAAATCTTCTGTCTTTTTATGGATAGTACACGTTATTGACAGTACACAGTATCGTTAAATCTTGTGTCTTCTTATTGACAGGACACATTATTGTTAAATCTTGTGTTTTCTTACTGACAGTACACATTATCGTTGAATATTGTTTATTCTTATTGACAGTACACAGTATCGTTAAATCTTGTGTCTTCTTATTGACAGTACACAGTATCGATAAATCTTGTGTCTTCTTATTGACAGTACACAGTATAGTTAAATCTTGTG
>NW_013864789.1:0-330 GCF_000517525.1 Limulus polyphemus
TAGATAGTACACAGTATTGCTAATTCGAGTGTCTTCTTATTGACATTACACAGTTTTGTTAAATCTTGTGTCTTCTTATTGACAGTACACAGTTTTGTTAAATCTTGTGTCTTCATATTGACAGTACACATTTTTGTTAAATCTTGTGTCTTCTTATTGAAAGTACACAGTATCGTTAAATCTTGTGTCTTCTTATTGACAGTACACAGTATCGTTAAATCTTGTGTCTTCTTATTGACAGTACACAGTATGGGAAATCTTGTTTCTTCTTATTGAAAGTACACAGAATCGTTAAATCTTGTGTCTTCTTATTGACAGTACACAGTTTTG
>NW_013864790.1:0-879 GCF_000517525.1 Limulus polyphemus
TAGTACAATAACTTTAAATGATCAGAAGTGACATTTACTGTAAGTGATTTCAAATACTGGAGACACAGTAGCAAAATAACTTTAAATGATCAGAAGTGATGTTTACTGTAAGTGATTTCAAATACTGGAAACACAGTAGTACAACAGCTTTAAATGATCAGAAGTGACATTTACTGTAAGTGATTTCAAATACTGGAGACACAGTAGCACAATAACTTTATATGATCAGAAGTGATATTTACTGTAAGTGATTTCAAATACTGGAGACAATAGGTTTAAATGATCAGAAGTGATGTTTACTGTAAGTGATTTCAAATACTGGAGACAATAGCTTTAAATGATCAGAAGTGACATTTACTGTAAGTGATTTCAAATACTGGAGACACAGTAGTACAACAGCTTTAAATGATCAGAAGTGATATTTACTGTAAGTGATTTCAAATACTGGAGACACAGTAGCACAATAACTTTATATGATCAGAAGTGATATTTACTGTAAGTGATTTCAAATACTGGAAACACAGTAGTACAACAGCTTTAAATGATCAGAAGTGACATTTACTGTAAGTGATTTCAAATACTGGAGACACAGTAGTACAACAGCTTTAAATGATCAGAAGTGATATTTACTGTAAGTGATTTCAAATACTGGAGACACAGTAGCACAACAGCTTTAAATGATCAGAAGTGATGTTTACTGTAAGTGATTTCAAATACTGGAGACACAGTAGCACAATAACTTTAAATGATCAGAAGTGATGTTTACTGTAAGTGATTTCAAATACTGGAAACACAGTAGTACAACAGCTTTAAATGATCAGAAGTGACATTTACTGTAAGTGATTTCAAATACTGGAGACACAGTAGCACAACTGTTTT
>NW_013864791.1:0-330 GCF_000517525.1 Limulus polyphemus
CTCTATATCTATCTATCTGCCATTATTTCTCCGCGTTATTTGCCGGGCTTATATACTAAAACAATAGCCACTTACATTAAACCAATAGATAATTAACAATAACTTTATTAAATGTATAGAATTTACAAACACAAAATTAAAATGTAACAAAGTCTCTTGATTTTACGGGACGTATCTTCTTCCGTACTGGTCTCCGTCTCGTTGGCTTCTGCTTCACATGGGGGTTCATCTGCTCCATCAGGAAATGTCCTATTATCGGTAACAGTCACATCAGTGGTAGTAACTTCATTAAGGCTTCACTGTTTCCCTTCTCAAAACCGGGTAGAGTTT
>NW_013864792.1:0-330 GCF_000517525.1 Limulus polyphemus
GTAATGGTGTTTGAATACAAGAAGAGAAACAATGCTTCTGTAGTCACAAAGAATATCAAAGAAGTTTATGGAAATGTTTTGAACGTTCGTAAGTGTCAACGACGTTTCAACAAACTTCGTTCTTTTGACTTTAGTCTTAAAAACTATGATGGCAGGAGCTCTGAAGACGCTTGTTGAGTCTAACCCAAGGAAACACACTCGTGAAATGGCCCTGAAATTGCATGTTTCTCATGGGGCAATGCGTAAACATCTAAGGAATATGGAGAAACTCCATAAAGAAGGCGTTTGGGGTGCCTCACGAACTCTACAATGATCATCGTTTTCAACGTC
>NW_013864793.1:0-357 GCF_000517525.1 Limulus polyphemus
AGGTGAACTCTAGTTACCAAATGTGAATCCCCCATTCTCAACTTTAGCGTATTTGGTACAACAACTCCACGAACACCCAGATGTAACTATAGTTAACGAATTTATAACCACTATACTCATCTTTAGCGTTATTTGGTACAACTACTCCATGAACACCTCGGTGAACTCTAGTTACCGAATGTGTAAACACCATACTCATCTTTAGCCTTACTTTGTACAACTACTCCACGAACACCTAGGTGTAACTTTAGTTAAAGAATTTATAGCCACCATACTCATCTTTAGCCTTACTTGGTACAACTACTCCATAAATAGTTACCGAATTTATAACCACCATACTCATCTTTAGCCTTACTT
>NW_013864794.1:0-330 GCF_000517525.1 Limulus polyphemus
GTAAGGTTAAGATGAATAGGGTGTTTATAAATTCGGTAACTAGAGTTAACCTAGGTATTCGTGGAGTTGTTGTACCAAGTAAAACTAAAGATGAATATGGTGGTTATAAATTCGGTAACTAGAGTTACACCTAGGTGTTCGTGGAGTTGCTATACCAAATAACGCTAAAGATTAGTATGGGGTTATAAACTCGGTAACAAGAGTTAAACCTAAGTGTTAATGGAGTAGTTGTACCAAGTAAAGCTAGAGATGAGTATGGTTGCTATAAATTCGGTAACTATAGTTACACCTAGGTGTATATATAGTAGTTGTGCCAAGTAAAGCTAAAGA
>NW_013864795.1:0-839 GCF_000517525.1 Limulus polyphemus
ATTCGGTAACTAGAGATACACCTAGGTGTTTATGGAGTAGTTGTACCAAGTAAGGCTACAGATGAGTATGGTGGTTATAAATACTGTAACTAGAGTTAACCTAGGTGTTGATGGAGTAGTTGTACCAATTAAGGCGAAAGATGAGTATGGTGGTTATAAATTGTGTAACTAGAGTTACACCTAGGTGTTCGTGGAGTTGTTGTACCAAATAACGCTAAAGATGAGTATGGGGTTATAAATTCGGTAACTAGAGTAATACCTGTGTGTTCATGGAGTAGTTGTACCAAGTACGGCTAAAGATGAATATGTCGGTAATAAATTCGGTAACTATACTCATCTTTAGCCTTACTTGGTACAACTACTCTATGAACACATAGGTGTAACTCCAGTTACCGAATTAATAACCCCTATACTCATCTGTAGCGTTATTTAGTACAACAACTCCACGAATACCTAGGTGTAACTCTAGTTACCGAATTTATAACCACCATATTCATCTTTAGCCTTACTTGGTACAACTACTCCACGAATACCTAGGTGTAACTCTAGTTACCGAATTTATAACCACCATATTCATCTTTAGCCTTACTTGGTACAACTACTCCACGTATACCTAGGTGTAACTCATGAACACCTAAGTGTAACTATAGTTACCGAATTTATAACCACCATACTCATCTTTAGCCTTAACTTGGTACAACTACTCCTGTTCATGGAGTAGTTGTACCAAGTAAGGCTAAAGATGAGTATGGTGGTTATAAATTCGGTAATTAGAGTAACACCTAAAAAACTACTCCATTAACACACCAAATAACGCTAAAGATGAACATGGTGGTTAT
>NW_013864796.1:0-330 GCF_000517525.1 Limulus polyphemus
GTTACACCTAGGTGTTCGTGGAGTTGGTGTACCAAATAATACTAAGGATGAGTATGGTGTTTATAAATTCGGTAACTATAATTACACCTAGGTGTTCATGGAGTAGTTGTGCCAGGTAAAGCTAAACATGAGTATGGTGGTTATAAATTCGGTAACTAAAGTTACACATAGGTGTTTATGGAGTAGTTGTACCAAGTAAGGCTAAAGATGAGTATGGTGGTTATTAATTCTGTATCTAGAGTTACACCTAGGTGTTCATGGAGTAGTTGTTCCAAGTAAGGCTAAAGATGAGTATGGTGGTTATAAATTCGGTAACTAGAGCTACACCTA
>NW_013864797.1:0-375 GCF_000517525.1 Limulus polyphemus
GTTGCCAGTAGATAGTGTTGATATTGAATTGTTGCCAGTAGATAGTGTTTATATTGAATTGTTGCCAGTAGATAATGTTGATATTGAATTGTTGCCAGTAGATAATGTTGATATTGAATTGTTGCCAGTAGATAATGTTGATATTGAACTGTTGCCAGTAGATAATGTTTATATTGAATTGTTGCCAGTAGATAATGTTTATATTGAATTGTTGCCAGTAGATAATGTTGATATGGAATTGTTGCCAGTAGATAATGTTGATATGGAATTGTTGCCAGTAGATAATGTTGGTGATTAAATGTTGCCAGTAGATAATGTTGGTGATTAAATGTTGCCAGTAGATAATGTTGATATTGAATTGTTGCCAGTAGATAA
>NW_013864798.1:0-330 GCF_000517525.1 Limulus polyphemus
ATATTATACTGGGTGTTATATAGGAAGCTATTCAACATAGTTTATCATACTGGGTGTTATATACGAAACTATTCAACATAGTTTATTATATTGGGTGTTATATAGGAAGCTATTCAACATAGTTTATCATACTGGGTGTTATATACGAAGCTATTCAACATAGTTCATCATATTGGGTGTTATATAGGAAGCTATTCAACATAGTATATCATACTGGGTGTTATATAGGAAGCTATTCAACATAGTATATTATACTGGGTGTTATATAGGAAGCTATTCAACATAGTTTATCATACTGGGTGTTATATAGGAAGCTATTCAACATAGTAT
>NW_013864799.1:0-328 GCF_000517525.1 Limulus polyphemus
TTTTGTACGTGATTGTTACTTGGTGCATTTGTTTCATAGTTTTTGTACGTAATTGTTGCTTAGTGCATTTGTTTCATAGTTTTTTATACGTGATTATTACTTGGTGCATTTGTTTCATAGTTTTTGTACGTGATTTTTGCTTAGTGCATTTGTTTTAGTTTTTGTACGTGATTGTTACTTAGTGCATTTGTTTCATAGTTTTTAAACGTGATTGTTACTTAGTGCATTTGTTTCATATTTTTTGTACGTGATTGTTGGTTAGTGCATTTGTTTCATAGTTTTTGTACGTGATTGTTACTTAGTGCATTTGTTTCATAATTTTTGTACT
>NW_013864800.1:0-330 GCF_000517525.1 Limulus polyphemus
CTATAAACACCTAGGTGTAACTCTAGTTACTGAATGTGTAACCCATACTCATCTTTAGCGTTGTTTGGTACACCAACTCCACGAACACCGAGGTGTAACTCTAGTTACCGAATTTGTAACCAACATACTCATCTTTAGCGTTATTTGGTACACCAACTCCACGAACACCAAGGTGTAACACTAGTTACCGAACTTATAACCACCATACTCATCTTTAGCCTTACTTGGCACAACTACTCCATGAACACCTAGGTGTAACTCTAGTTACAGAATTTATAACCATCATACTCATCTTTAGCCTTACTTGGTACAACTACTCCATGAACACTT
>NW_013864801.1:0-602 GCF_000517525.1 Limulus polyphemus
CCCGTAATTCTTTCAATCAGTACATCATTTTCCCGTAACTTTGTCAATCAGTACGTAATTTTTTCAATTAGTACATCGTTTTCTTGTAATTCTTTCAATCAGTACATCATTTTCCCGTAATTTTGTCAATCATTACATCATTCTCCCGTAATTTTTTCAATCAGTACATCGTTTTCTTGTAATTCTTTCAATCAGTGCATCATTTTCCCGTAATTTTTTCAATCAGTACATCATTTTCCCGTAATTTTTTAATCAGTACATCATTTTCCCGTAATTTTTCCAATCAGTACATCATTTTCCCATAATTTTTTAATCAGTACATCATTTTCCCGTAATTCTTTCAATCAGTACATCATTTTCCCGTAACTTTGTCAATCAGTACATCATTTTCCCGTAATTTTTTCAATCAGTACATCGTTTTCTTGTAATTCTTTCAATCAGTATATCATTTTCACGTAATTTTTTCAATCAGTACATCATTTTTCCGTAATTTTTTCAATCAGTACATCGTTTTCCCGTAATTTTTTCAATCAGTACATCGTTTTCTTGTAATTCTTTCAATCAGTACATCATTTTCCGTAATTTTTTCAATCAGTACATCA
>NW_013864802.1:0-329 GCF_000517525.1 Limulus polyphemus
CACCAAGTGGCCGGAGGCATATGCAATACCAAATCAGGAAGCTACGACTGTAGCTTCGGCTATTAGTGATTTCTTCTTCAGATTTGGTATACCATATGAACTGCATTCAGATCAAGGCCGTAACTTTGAATTTTGTACCTGATGATGACAAAACCTTGTCGAAACGTTGTACATTTGCGGTTATATTAAACTTATATTAAAGTTTTTCTTCATTACCCATTCAATCCGTTTCCAACCATTATTAGTCTCAAAGTGGGTTCCTCGTCATCGAACTGTCAATATAACGTGATGCCCGCTACCAAATCCTTCCTGTAAACGCTACTGGATCT
>NW_013864803.1:0-330 GCF_000517525.1 Limulus polyphemus
GTTTATAAAGACTTCTGTCACCAAACTTTTGATAGTATTAACAACACGTAGTAAAACGTATTTCAACCATAATGTGTCTATAAAGACTTGTGTCACCAAACTTTTGATAGTATTAACAACACGTAGTAAAACGTATTTCAACCATAATGTGTTTATAAAGACTTGTATCACCAAACTTTTGATAGTATTAACAACACGTAGTAAAACGTATTTCAACCATAATGTGTTTATAAAGACTTGTGTCACCAAACTTGTGATAGTATTAACAACACGTAGTAAAACGTATTTCAACCATAATGTGTTTATAAAGACTTGTGTCGCCAAACTTGT
>NW_013864804.1:0-330 GCF_000517525.1 Limulus polyphemus
ACTCTGTAATGATAGCTCATTTTTAAAATAAAATTTCAGTAAATTCCTTTTTCTCATGGATGGCGAACATTATTGAACGTCAAGTATGAGTACATTGTTGTAGAACTGTCAGACAATTCCAGAAAAGGCTGCAGGCCCAAGAACCTTCCGCGAGAAGTAGCAGTTATACCTGCCTGAAGGGCAGATATTTCTAGTAATCCTATTAATGCTGTACATACTCTAGTCTACCTAAATCAGTTTAAATATCCTATTAATGCTGTGCATAATCTAGTCTACATAAATCAGTTTAAATATTGTATTAATGCTGTACATAATCTAGTCTACCTAAAT
>NW_013864805.1:0-330 GCF_000517525.1 Limulus polyphemus
GTCGGGGCTTTATAGTGTGACGGTCAATCCCACTATTCGTTAGTAAAAGAGTTGGCGGTGGGTGGTGTTAACTAGCTGCCATGTCTCTAGTATATCACGGCTAACGTCGATAGCCCTCTAGTAGCTTTGTTCGAAATTCAAAATATACAAAACCAAAACATTTTTTCACCGCCTTCCGTTTCCTATACCAAGTGCTACATAAGCGATGTCTACCATTTGAAATTTTATTAGTAAACACTAATACACAGATTAACTAGAGTCATTGAAAGAATGCGAAATCATGGAAACATTCTACTTGTTGTGTAAACATTAATATACAGACTAACTAGA
>NW_013864806.1:0-1334 GCF_000517525.1 Limulus polyphemus
CAATTTGAGGGTCGTGATTTGATAATCTTTATTGCCTATACCAGTGCGAAGAACAACTGGTAATTTAAATGAATACTGTGCAATTTGAGGGTCGTGATTTGACAATCTTTATTGCCTATATCAGTGCAAATAACAGTTAGTAATTATAATCAATACTGTGCAATTTGAGGGTCGTGATTTGACAGTCTTTATTGCCTATACCAGTACAAAGAACAACTGGTAATTTTAATGAATACTGTGCAATTTGAGGGTCGTGATTTGACAATCGGCAATAAAGATTGTCAAATCACGACCCTCAAATTGCACAGTATTCATTAAAATTACCAATTGTTATTTGCACTTGTATAGTCAATAAAGACTGTCAAATCACGGCTCTTCACATTGCACAGTATTCATTAAAATTACCAATTGTTATTTGCACTGATATAGACAATAAAGATTATCAAATCACGACCCTCAAATTGCACAGTATTCATTAAAATTACCAGTTGTTCTTTGCACTGATATATGCAATAAAGATTGTCAAATCACGACCCTCAAATTGCACAGTATTCATTAAAATTACCAGTTGTTCTTTGCACTGATATACGTAATAAACTTTGCACTGGTATAAACAACTGGTAATTTTAATGAATACTAAGATTGTCAAGTCACGACCCTCAAATTGCACCCCTCAAATTGCACAGTATTAATTATAATTACCAATTCACGACCCTCAAATTGCACAGTATTCATTAAAATTACCAGTTGTTCTTTGCACTGGTATAGGCAATAAAGATTGTCAAATCATATAGACAATAAAGATTATCAAATCACGACCCTCAAATTGCACAGTATTGATTATAATTACTAATATTATTTGCACTGATATAGGCAATAAAGATTATCAAATCACGACCCTCAAATTGCACAGTATTCATTAAAATTACCAACAGTGCAAATAACAATTAGTAATTATAATTAATACTGTGCAAATTGAGGATCGTGATTTAACAATCTTTATTGCCTATACCAGTGCAAAGAACAAGTTGCACAGTATTCATTAAAATTACCAGTTGTTAGGGTCGTGATTTGACAATCATATAGGCAATAAACAGTGCAAATAACAATTAGTAATTATAATCAATACTGTGCAATTTGAGGGTCGTGACTTGACAATCTTTATTGGCTATATTGTTATTTGCACTGGTTTGGTAATTTTAATGAATACTGTGCAATTTGAGGGTCGTGATTTGATAATCTTTATTGCCTATATCAGTGCAAATAATATTAGTAATTATAATCAATACTGTGCAATTTGAGGGTCGTGATTTGATAATCTTTATTGTCTATAT
>NW_013864807.1:0-325 GCF_000517525.1 Limulus polyphemus
CTAACCATCAGGCAATACCAAACACTGTTCATCTAACCATTAGCCAATACCAAACATTGTTCATCTAACCATTAGTCAATACCAAAATTGTTCATCTAACCATTAGCCAATACCAAACATTGTTCATCTAACCCTTAGCCAATACCAAACATTGTTCATCTAACCATTAGCCAATACCAAACATTGTTCATCTAACCATTAGCCGGTAACAAACATTGTTTGTCTAATCATTAGTCAATACTAAACATTGTTTATTGAACCTTTAGCCAATATCTACCATTAATCATCTAACCCTTAGCCAATACCAAACATTGTTCATCTAACC
>NW_013864808.1:0-329 GCF_000517525.1 Limulus polyphemus
GTTCCTTTCCTTGAGCATCTACAAGTTCCAGAAAGGTGTATTGAAGAATTATGTTCCATTCCTAAAGTATCTACAAGTTCCAGAAAGGTGTACTGAATAATTAGGTTCCATTCCTTGAGCATCTACAAGTTCCAGAAAGGTGTATTGGGGAATTAGGCCCCATTCCTTAAGTATCTACAAGTTCCAGAAAGGTGTACTGAATAATTAGATTCCTTTCCTTGAGCATCTACAAGTTCCAGTAAGGTGTATTGAAAAATTATGTTACATTCCTTGAGCATCTACAAGTTCCAGAAATATTGAATCAACTCGAACGGTTGTTATATAACTCG
>NW_013864809.1:0-330 GCF_000517525.1 Limulus polyphemus
GACTTGAGGGACCATAAGTAGCAGCATCGTTATAGTTTTCTACAATATTACTTCCAAGTAATAACATTATCATACTCTTTACAGTATTACTTCACGAACCACCCAAGTATCAACAATATTTTACTAATTGCAGTATTACTTCACGAACCATCCAAGTAACAACAATGTTATACTTTTTATAGTATTACTTCACGAACCACCCAAGTAACAACATTATCATACCCTTTACAGTATTACTTCACGAACCATCCAAGTAACAACAATGTTATACTCTTTACAGTATTACTTCACGAACCACCCAAGTAACAACATTATCATACCCTTTACAGT
>NW_013864810.1:0-330 GCF_000517525.1 Limulus polyphemus
ATAATGTGAGTGTAGGTAATGAGTAATTGAACTGCGGTCAGAGAGAGACGTATTGTTGAAGTTAACGTTCGTTCGTTATAGTGTTTGTTATAGCGCGACTGTTGAAGTTGAGTGTAGCGTAAAGTTATATTCGCAAAGAATAAACCAGTTTTATTAAGTAAGGACTTGTGTCGCTAAAGTTTCGTCAGAACGAATTTACGGGAAATCAATTAACAAACGGAGACGTAACAAATTGGTGTCAGAAGTGGAACGAAAAAAAAAAGAAAACGAGAAGCGGCAAATCAACCTACAGTTTAGCAGATTTGATGGCAGCAATACAAGAACAGCAAT
>NW_013864811.1:0-457 GCF_000517525.1 Limulus polyphemus
AAGTAATGCTGAAGAAGAGTATGGTGGTTGTAAATTCGGTAACTAGAAATACGCCTAGATGTTCGTGAAGCTGTTGTACCAAATAACGCTAAAGATGAGTATGGTGTTTAGAAATTTTGTAATTAGAGTTACACCTAGGTGTTCATGGAGTAGTTGTACCTAGTAAGGCTAAAGATGAGTATGGTTATTATAAATTCGGAAATTAGAGATACACCTAGGTGATCATGGAGTAGTTTTACCAAGTAATGCTGAAGAAGAGTATGGTGGTTGTAAATTCGGTAACTATAGTTACACCTAGGTGTTCGTAGAGTTGTTGTACCAAGTAAGTCTAAAGATGAGTATGGTGTTTAGAAATTTGGTAATTAGAGTTACACCTAGGTGGATGAGTATGGTGTTTAGACATTTGGTAATTAGAGTTACACCTAGGTGTTCATGGAGTAGTTGTACCAAGTAAAGC
>NW_013864812.1:0-258 GCF_000517525.1 Limulus polyphemus
ATGGTGGTTATAAATTCCGTAACTAAAGTTACTCCTAGGTGTTCATAGAGTAGTTGTACCAAGTAAGGCTAAAGATGAGTATGGTGGTTATAAATTCGGTAACTAGAGTTACATCTAGGTATTCGTGGAGTTGTTGTACCAAGTAATGCTAAAGAAGAGTATGGTGGTTAGAAATTCGTTAACTAGAGTTACAATTAGGTATTCGTGGAGTTGTTGTACCAAATAACGCTTTTATAACACCCATACTCATCTTTTTTC
>NW_013864813.1:0-330 GCF_000517525.1 Limulus polyphemus
AAAACATCGTACTAAAGACATGTCACTATATGGAACATCAACTTAAAGACATGCTACTACATGAAACATCGAACTAAAACATGTCATTAAATGAAACATCGTACTAAAACATGTTACTGGATGAAACATCTACTAAAGACATGTCACTACATGATACATCATACTAAGGACATGTCACTACGTGAAACATCGTACTAAAAACATGTCACTAAATGAAACATCGTAGTAAAGATATACCACTACATGAAACATCGTACTAAAGTCATGTCATCACATGAAACATCGTACTAAGAAGATGCGACTACATTAAAAATCATACTAAAACATGTC
>NW_013864814.1:0-328 GCF_000517525.1 Limulus polyphemus
ACGCAGTATTGTTAAATCTTGTGGCTTGTTATTGATAGTACACAGTATCATTAAATCTTATTACTTGTTATAATAGTACACAGTATCGTTTAATTTTGTGTCTTCTTATTGACAGTACACAGTATTGATAAATCTTTTAACTTCTTATTGACAGGATACAGTATTGTTAAATTATGTTTCTTCTTATTGACAGTACACAGTATTGATAAATCTTGTATCTTCTTATTGACAGGACACAGTATTTTTAAATCTTGTGTCTTCTTATTGACAGTACACATTATTGATAAATCCTGTATCTTTTTATGACAGGACACAGTATTGTTAAATC
>NW_013864815.1:0-330 GCF_000517525.1 Limulus polyphemus
ATCTATAAAAAGACACAAGATTTAAGGATACTGTGTACTGTCAATAAGAAGACACAAGATTTAACGATACTGTGTACTGTCAATAAGAAGACAAAAGATTTAACGATACTGTGTACTTCCAATAAGAAGACACAAGATTTGACGATACTTTGTACTGTCAATAAAAAGACACAAGATTTAACGATACTGTTTACTGTCAATAAGAAGACACAATATTCAACGATAATTTGTACTATCAGTAAGAAAACACAAGATTTAACAATAATGTGTCATGTCAATAAGAAGACAAAAGATTTTACGATACTGTGTACTGTCAATAAGAAGACACAA
>NW_013864816.1:0-330 GCF_000517525.1 Limulus polyphemus
ACAATGAATATAACACACAAATATGTGTTTGTCAACAAATATTAATTATAATGTCACGACTTCTGTATAGAATGTTCTAAATCACACCATTAAAGTTATGAACGAAGTTAAATTTCTTTAGACAAAGAACCAATCTCTCGTGTTTTTATCATAAATAACACTTCTTGTAATGTTCTCTGCTGTTGGTGCAACATAAGTCCATTTAATCACTATAAAAAAATCAGAAAGTCTACTCAAGTAATCCTGACATCTAGTTGGTGCTTCAATTATCAAAAAATAATTCAACTGATAATAATGTAACTGTGTTCAAATGAAAGTGTTGTTGTTGCT
>NW_013864817.1:0-500 GCF_000517525.1 Limulus polyphemus
ATCACTACTTGGTGTTGTAGTGTTAAACTAAGTAATTTATTGTAAAGTGTAGAGTATCAATACTTGGTGTTGTAGTAATAAACTAAGTAATTTATTGTAAAGTGTAGAGTATGGATACTTGATCTTGTAGTATTAAACTAAGTAATTTATTGTAAAGTGTAGAGTATCAATACTTGGTGTTGTAACGTTAAACTAAGTAATTTATTGTAAAGTGTAGAGTATCAATACTTGGTGTTGTAATGTTAAACTAAGTAATTTATTGTAAAGTGTAGAGTATCAATACTTGGTGTTGTAGTGTTAAACTAAGTAATTTATTGTAAAGTGTAGAGTATCAATACTTGTTGTTGTAGTGTTAAACTAAATATTTTATTTTCGATGACGAGGAACCCACTTTGAGACTAATAATGGCTGGAGACGGCTTAAATGGGTAATGAAGAAAAACTTTAATATAAGTTTAACATGACAGCAAATGTACAACGTTTCGACAAGGTTTTGTCATC
>NW_013864818.1:0-330 GCF_000517525.1 Limulus polyphemus
ATCGTGAGAATCATCTCGTGAATTTTAGATTGTGGGATTTTCGCCAACTCTTGCTTCAAAACTTGGAGTAGATCGCTCTTCGAAGTTGGTTTTTTTGGTTGTTTCTTGACTTGCCGGTCGAGTATGGCCTAGAGGTGTTCGATGGGGTTCATGTTAGGAGATTGGCTCGGCCAGGGCAACTTCTGGATACAATTTTCTTCCTGCCACTTTTGGGTGTTTCTAGCAGTGTGACACGGTGCTCCATCTTCCTGGAACAATGCTGTATTCTTGTCCACGAAACCCGAGGAATAAAGTGGCAAGCGTCCTTCCTCCCATATTTCGACGTATTTC
>NW_013864819.1:0-330 GCF_000517525.1 Limulus polyphemus
TTATCGTTTAATAAAAATAATAAGTAACGACCAATGTGGGTTTCATATTCATTATCGATTAATATAACTTATAAGTAGCGATCAATGTTTTATTTGTACGTTCATTATTGTTTAATAAAACTAATAAGTAACGACGAATGTTGGTTGGATATTCATTATCGTTTAATAAAACTAATAAGTAGTGATCATTGTTTTGTGTGTATGTTCATTATTGTTTAGTAAAACTAATAAGTAGCGGACAATGTTGGTGTTTATATACATTATCATTTAATAAGTAACGACCAATGTGTTGTTTGTATGTTCATTATCGTTTAATAAAACTAATAAGTA
>NW_013864820.1:0-330 GCF_000517525.1 Limulus polyphemus
AAAAATAAGAATATACCTGGAGAAGATGAAGTCTGCTCAAAGATTCTGACAGCTGGAGACCAGATTTTATAACAAAGTACAGAGTAGAACAGCATGCTATATGGGGTCTTCATAGCCTTTGAAAAGGACTTTGACAGCCTACACAGAGAGTCTTTGTGGAAAATCCTACTACATTATGGGATCCCACAGAAGATCGTCAATGTCATCAAAAGCTTATATGATGGCTGCAAGTGTAAGGTGATTTGTGACAACCAGTTTGTAGACAGCTACAATGTAAATGGTGAGGTGAAGCAGGACTGTATTTTGTCTCCCTTCCTATTCATTCTGGTT
>NW_013864821.1:0-328 GCF_000517525.1 Limulus polyphemus
GTTAAATCTTGTGTTTTCTTATTGACAGTACACAGTATCGTTAAATCTTGTGTCTTCTTATTGACAGGACACATTATTGTTAAATCTTGTGTTTTCTTACTGACAGTACACATTATACGTTGTAATATTGTGTTCTTCTTATTGACAGTACACAGTATCGTTAAATATTGTGTCTTCTTATTGACAGTACACAGTATTGTTAAGTCGTGTATCCTCTTATTGACAGTACACAGTTTTGTTAAATCTTGTGTTTTCTTACTGACAGTACACATTATCGTTGAATATTGTGTCTTCTTATTGACAGTACACAGTATTTATAAATCTTGTG
>NW_013864822.1:0-327 GCF_000517525.1 Limulus polyphemus
GCCTTCTTAGACTAAATTTTTCTACTTTGATAGCGGTATTTTTAGTCTTTCTTACACTATATTTTAATGCCTTTCATAATGGTCTTTTTAATCCTTTTTACACTGGAGGTTGTTGGCTTTGATAATGGTCTTTTTTGTCTTTCTTATGCAAAATTTTGTTAACTTTGATAATTTCTATTTAGTATTTCTTACATTTGATTTTACCGACTTTCATAACGGTCTTTTTGTCATTCCTACAATAGATTTTTTGGACTTTCATAACGGTATTTTTAGCCCTTCTTCCACTTGATTTTCTTGGGTTTTTAGTTATTCTTCCAATACATTTTG
>NW_013864823.1:0-329 GCF_000517525.1 Limulus polyphemus
CTTATAATTGTATAAAGTATCAGAGCCTGTCCATGTGTAGTTCTGGACATCTTATAATTGTATAAAGTATCAGAGCCTGTCCATGTGTAGTTCTGGACATCTTATAATTATATAAACTATCATACCCTGTCCATGTGTAGTTCTGGACATCTTATAATTGTATAAAGTATCAGAGCCTGTCCATCTGTAGTTCTGGACATCTTATAATTGTATAAACTATCAGAGCCTGTCCATATGTAGTTCTGGACATCTTACAATTATATAAACTATCATACCCTGTCCATATGTAGTTCTGGACATCTTATAATTATATAAACTATCATACCCCG
>NW_013864824.1:0-1104 GCF_000517525.1 Limulus polyphemus
TTATTTCTTATAGTTGAAAGTTTGTTTCTAATGCAATAAAGGTTTTTTAATTCTTTTATTTGAAAGATTGTTTCTAATGCAATAAAGTTTTTTATTTCTTATATTTGAAAGTTTCTTTCCAATGCAATAAAGTTTTTTATTTCTTATATTTGAAAGTTTATTTCTAATGCAATAAAGTTTTTATTTCTTATAATTGAAAGTTTGTTTCTAATGCAATAAAGGTTTTTATTTCTTATATTTGAAAGTTTCTTTCCAATGCAATAAAGTTTTTTATTTCTTATATTCGAAAGTTTATTTCTAATGGAATAAAGTTTTATTTAATTTCTTATATTTGAAAGGTTGTTTCTAATGATTAGAAACAAATTTTCAAATATAAGAAATTAAACAACTTTATTGTTTTCAAATAAAAGAAATAAAAAACACTTTATTGCATTAGAAACAAACTTTCAAATATGAGAAATAAAAAACCTTTATTGCATTAGAAACAAATTTTCAAATATAAGAAATTAAACAACTTTATTGCATTAGAAACAAACTTTCAAATATCAGAAATAAAAAACCTTTATTGCAAAAAACTTTATTACATTAGAAACAAACTTTCAAATAAAAGAAATAAAAAAACACTTTATTGCATTAGAAACAAACTTTCATTTCTTATATTTGAAAATTTGTTTCTAATGCAGTAAAGTTTTTTATTTCTGATATTTGAAAGGTTGTTTCTAATGGAATAAAGTTTTATTTTATTCCTTATATTTGAAAGTTTGTTTCTAATGCAATAAAGTTTTTTTATTTCTTATATTTTAAAGTTTGTTTCTAATGCAATAAAGTGTTTTTTATTTCTTATATTTGAAAGTTAAACAACTTTATTGCATTAGAAACAAACTTTCAAATAAAAAACTTTATTGCATTAGAAACAAACTTTCAAATATAAGAAACCTTATATTTGAAAGTTTGTTTCTAATGCAATAAAGTTTTTTATTTCTTATATTTGAAAGTTTTTCTAATGTAATAAAGTTTTTTATTTCTTATATTTGAAAGTTTCTTTCCAATGCAATAAAGTTTTTTATTTCTTATATTTGAAAGTTTGTTTCTAATGCAATAAAG
>NW_013864825.1:0-324 GCF_000517525.1 Limulus polyphemus
TTTTTCTTTTGCACTGTGCAGCAGTAGAACAGTAAATCCCCATACTGCACCATTAAGTTTTTCTTTAACACTACGCAGCAGTAGAACAGTAAATCCCCATACTGCACCATTAAGTTTTTCTTTAACACTATACAGCAGTAGAACAGTAAATCCCCATACTGCACCATTAAGTTTTTCTTTAACACTACGCAGCAGTAGAACAGTAAATCCCCATACTGCACCATTAAGTTTTTCTTTAACACTATACAGCAGTAGAACAGTAAATCCCCATACTGCACCATTAAGTTTTTCTTAACACTATACAGCAGTAGAACAGTAAATCCT
>NW_013864826.1:0-330 GCF_000517525.1 Limulus polyphemus
TAGTTACAGTTGCTGTTGAATTATTACTAGTTACAACTTGCTGGTGAATTGTTACTAGTTACAACTTGCTGGTGAATTGTTACTAGTTACAACTTGCTGGTGAATTGTTACTAGTTACAACTTGCTGGTGAATTGTTACTAGTTACAACTTGCTGGTGAATTGTTACTAGTTACAACTTGCTGGTGAATTGTTACTAATTACAACTTGCTGATGAATTGTTACTAGTTACAACTTGCTGGTGAATTGTTAGTAGTTACAACTTGCTGGTGAATTGGTACTAGTTACAACTTGCTGGTGAATTGGTACTAGTTACAACTTGCTGGTGAATT
>NW_013864827.1:0-389 GCF_000517525.1 Limulus polyphemus
AACATGAATCTTATTGCTTATCACTGATTCACCAAAATAAATGTAGTACTTCATTATTTACCTTTAACATGAATCTTATTTATAGTACTTCATTATTTACTTTTAACATGAATCTTATTCTTCATTACTATCCATATCTTGCCGAAAAATTTAATAAACCATTATTAAATTCTACTTCTAAGTTTTATCCTTGTTTGTTATACCATCTAGCTCGTCAAACTAATTGTAAGCTCGATCCTTGACTGCTATACCTCCTACCTTGTCAAACTACTTGTAAGTTTCATCCTTGACTGCTATACCTCCTACCTTGTCAAACTACTTGTAAGTTTCATCCTTGACTGCTATACCTTCTAGCTCGTCAAACTACTTGTAAGTTTTATCCTTGTTTG
>NW_013864828.1:0-418 GCF_000517525.1 Limulus polyphemus
TTACATGGTAATAAACTATTAGTGTTACATGGTAATAAACTATTTGTGTTACATGGTAATAAACTGTTAGTGTTCCATGGTAATAAACTATCAGAGTTACATGTTAATAAACTCTCAGTGTTACATGTTAATAAACTATAAATGTTACATTGTAATAAACTATCAGTGTTACATGGTAATAGACTATTAGTGTTACATCGTAATAAACTGTTAGTGTTACATGGTAATAACCTATCAGTGTTATATGGTAATAAACTGTTAGTGTTACATGGTAATAACCTATCAGTGTTACATGGTAATAAACTGTTAGTGTTACATGGTAATAAGCTATTACCATGTAACATGCTAATAACCTATCAGTGTTACATGGTAATAAACTGTTAGTATTACATGGTAATAACCTATCAGTGTTATATGG
>NW_013864829.1:0-407 GCF_000517525.1 Limulus polyphemus
GACAAGTATATCAAGGATAATAGAAGCTATAGTGCTACCTGACAAGTATATCAAGGATAATAGAAGCTATAGTGCTACCTGACAAGTATCTCAAAGATAATAGAAGCTATAGTGCTACCTGACAAGTATATCAAGGATAATAGAAGCTATAGTGCTATCTGACAAGTATATCAAGGATAATAGAAGCTATAGTGCTACCTGACAAGTATATCAAGGATAATAGAAGCTATAGTGCTACCTGACAAGTATATCAAGGATAATAGAAGCTATAGTGCTACCTGACAAGTATATCAAGGATAATAGAAGCTATAGGTGCTACCTGACAAGTATATCAAGGATAATAGAAGCTATAGTGCTACCTGACAAGTATATCAAGGATAATAGAAGCTATAGTGCTACCTGACAAG
>NW_013864830.1:0-900 GCF_000517525.1 Limulus polyphemus
AACCAATAGCTCGTATCGTTCTCTGACCCACTGTTGACTTTAGTCTGTAGCCAGTTTGTTAATTAACTGATATATTTACAACATATATACACGTGTTTGTTTAAGACCGACTGGATTAAATAGGACCCAATAGCTAGTATCGTTCTATGACCAACTGTTGACTTTAGTCTGCAGCCAATGTGTTTATTAACTCATCTATTTACAACATATCTTCATTAGTTTCCTTAAGTCCGAGTGGATTAAATAGATCCAATAACAATTATCGTGCTATGACGCACTGTTGACTTTAATCTGCAACCAGTTTGTTAATTAAATCATATATTTACAACATATCTACATGTGTTTCTTTAATTTAGTCGGTCTTAAATAGGACCCAACAGTTGGCTACAGACTAAAGTCAACAGTGGGTCATAGAACGATATTAATTAACAAACTGGCAGAGAACGATACGAGCTATTGGGTCCTATTTAATCAAGTCGGTCTTAAACAAACACATGTAGATATGTTGTAAATATATGAGTTAATTAACAAACTGGTTGCAGATTAAAGTTAACAGTGGGTCATAGAACGATAATTGTTATTGGATCTATTTAATCCACTCGGTCTTGAGGAAACCAATCAAGATATGTTGTAAATAGATGAGTTAATAAACACATTGGCTGCAGACTAAATTCAACAGTGGGTCATAGAACGATACTAGCTATTGGGTCCTATTTAATCCAGTCGGTCTTAAACAAACACTTGTAGATATGTTGTAAATATATGAGACCAACTGTTGACTTTAGTCTGCAGCCAATGTGTTTATTAACTCATCTATTTACAACATATCTTCATTAGTTTCCTTAAGTCCGAGTGGATTAAATAGATCCAATAACAATTATCGTGCTATGACGCACTGTT
>NW_013864831.1:0-330 GCF_000517525.1 Limulus polyphemus
CGAGAAGATCCATTGAAATTTGATGAAGTACTTGTATAAAACGCAAAACCGGCCATAACTCCCTTAAAACGAAGAGTAGCATGGTGAACCTTTGCAAGTAATTTCGGAACGAACTAATGAACCTATATATAATATTTGGTTAATATCCATCTATTCAGTACCCTGTGGTAGTAATTAATCGAGAAATAAGTAGTAACAAAGAGCTTTACTGCACTACAGATACGATTTCAGAGAAGCTAAGAAAGTAGTAACATAAACGACCATACAAATCGCAAAACTAATATTACAAAGATTGTATTTGGATTGTAAATCGCAAGGAGAAACGAACCT
>NW_013864832.1:0-329 GCF_000517525.1 Limulus polyphemus
GAAAAGTAAAATCGTTTATAAACAGAAAAAAAAAATGATTAGACAATTTAACCCATCGCCGTTAAAACTTCCTATGTAAACATACAGAAAACATTTCTTAACAATTTTCAGTAAAATGGTTCACTTTTTATAGTATTATTTAATTTTTTATTTCAGTATATGCGACACCACATAACAGCATCATCTGTTCGTATGGATACATGTTAAGGAAAGGTCATTGCTGTAAGTTGTGAATAACTATTTACTTTCGTTTTCATTTTACTCATTTATTTATGTCAAAAGTAGAGGGAAAAATAGTATCGTAGAAATAGGGGTTCATATTAGTTTAC
>NW_013864833.1:0-324 GCF_000517525.1 Limulus polyphemus
CTAACGAACGGAGGCGTAACAATATTCATATTCTCTATTAATCAATAATTGATTTTGATGAAAATAAATATCTTGAGTTACCCTTTGTCTATGCCATTTTTGTTTTCCTTATGGTAATAATACATTCCTTCTATATTTTGCAACAAGACACCTAAAAATTGTTATAACCTTGTTCTTTCGTTGGCGGATCTTTTAAATTATCTGGCAAAAATAGTTCAACGGTCAGTGAACGTAATGTTACGTATCTGCTTGTTTGTTAATTTTCCGTAGAAATTCTTTCTGAAAACTTCAGCGATACAAATCCCTTCTTGATTAAAACTGTTT
>NW_013864834.1:0-487 GCF_000517525.1 Limulus polyphemus
TCAGGAATCATAAACCAATAACCACAGCTGAACAAAACCTAAAAATTATCAACAATACTGAAACCTTCCACATAAGTGTCAATGTCATATAACTTGTACCGCTCAACTTGTCATGATTCATAGACTAATAACCATAGCTGAACAAAACCTAGAAATTATCAACAATACTGGAACCTTCCACATAAGTGTCAATGTCATATAACTTGTACCGCTCGACTTGTCAGGATTCATAAACTAATAATCACAGCTGAACAAAACCTAGAAATTATCAACAATACTGGAACCTTCCACATAAGTGTCAATGTCATATAACTTGTACTGCTCGACTTATCAGGATTCATAAACTAATAACCACAGCTGAACAAAACCTAGAAATTATCAACAATACTGAAACCTTCCACATAAGTGTCAATGTCATATAACTTGTACCGCTCGACTTGTCAGGATTCATAAACTAATAACCACAGCTGAACAAAACCTAGAAATT
>NW_013864835.1:0-327 GCF_000517525.1 Limulus polyphemus
CACAGTATCGATAAATCTTGTGTCTTCTTATTGAGAGTACACAGTATTGTTAAATCTAGTGTCTTCTTATTGACAGTACACACTATCGTTAAATCTTGTGTCTTCTTATTGACAGTACACAGTATCGTTAAATCTTGTGTCTTCTTATTGACAGTACACAGTATCGTTAAATCTTGTGTCTTCTTATCGACAGTACACAGTATTGTTAAATCTAGTGTCTTCTTATTGACAGTACACACTATCGTTAAATCTTGTGTCTTCTTATTGACAGTACACAGTATCTTTAAATCTTTTGGCTTGTTAGTGATAGTACACAGTATTGTTAAT
>NW_013864836.1:0-330 GCF_000517525.1 Limulus polyphemus
TGTGTAACCCCATACTCACCTTTAGCGTTATTTGGTACAACAACTCCACGAACACCTAGGTGTAGCTCTAGTTATCGAATTTATAACCACCATACTCATCTTTAGCCTTACTTGGTACAACTACTCCATGAACACCTAGGTGTAACTCTAGTTACAGAATTTATAACCCCATACTCAACTTTAGCCTTACTTGGTACAACTACTCCATAAACACCTAGATGTAACTCTAGTTACCGAATTTGTTACCACCATACTCATCTGTAGCCATATTTGGTACAACAACTCCACGAATACCTAGGTGTAACTCTAGTTACCGAATTTATAACCACC
>NW_013864837.1:0-330 GCF_000517525.1 Limulus polyphemus
TAGTAATATCGCTCTCATGGTATTAGTAAACACTTGGTAGTTAATATTTATCTTTATTGTAGTAATATCGCTTTCATGGTATTAGTAAATGTTTTATAGTTAATATTTATCTGTATTGTAGTAATATCGCTTTCATGGAATTAGTAAATGTTTGATAGATAATATTTATTTGTATTGTAGTAATTTCGCTCTCATGGTATTAGTAAACACTTGACAGTTAAAATGTATCTTTATTGTAGTAATATTGCTCTCATGGTTTTAGTAAATACTTGGTAGTTAATATTTATCTTTATTGTAGTAATATCACTCACATAGTATTAGTAAACACTT
>NW_013864838.1:0-329 GCF_000517525.1 Limulus polyphemus
ACTTAATAAAACTGGTTTATTATTTCCGAATACAACTTTACGATACACTTATTTTCAACAATCGCGCTAAAACAAACGCTTTATCAACGAACGTCAATAATACTTCTGACTGCAGTTCAATTACTCACTGTCTACACACACATTCCCTTCCCTGTCACGTTGTCACCCTCTTTTATATACCCGACTACCCTATATCTAGCAAATACTAGAGCATTCGCCAAGGTACGGGATAGTTCTAGAAACTTGGCGTCACACTAGTCATGTGACTCGCTGACGCAACAATATATATAATTATAAAGGTGTGTCTCCATCTAAACACTATACCAACA
>NW_013864839.1:0-704 GCF_000517525.1 Limulus polyphemus
TTACGTAAACAGTTTGCCTGCAAAGTAAATCACAGAAGAGGTAGAGATATATGAATAAAAAATCATATGTTCTGTCGCTCATGACTCTTTGTATCTCACAAATGGTGTAGCTTTTCCCGTGTCTATACGGTGTCGCTATTTTTGACAGCACGTTTCCACTCTCCTCGGTCTTCGTATTCGTCCCCAACAAGGCCTTTCTCTCCAATATCTCCATCCACGCAATCCTACCATCTTCTCCTTGGTCTTCCTCTCTTCCTTCTCCCCTCCACCTCCATATCCAAAACCCTCTTGCCTATATGATGTATTTAATAATAATAACTTATAAAAACAATTCTAACAAGGCTATCAAATTCATTGAAGTAAATTATTTATAATATTCAATGAGAACACACCTGTAAATAACTAAAGTCACATTAATGTTTAATTAACACTAAAATCTACATGTTCACTGCTTTATTTTGGAGGCAAATTAGGGTGTTTCATTGGACGTCGCTGGAGCATGATTATCGGTTCTTGTATTTTTTGGTAAGATGTACATTTACATATGTATTTAATAATAATCTTCTTCTTCTGAACCGATAATCATGCTCCAACGACGTCCAATGAAACACCCTAATTTGCCTCCAAAGTAAAGTAGTGAACATGTAGAGATAAATGCATAGAAAATCCAGCCTAGTTTCTTCATATGTTGTGTCCTTCTTGAC
>NW_013864840.1:0-721 GCF_000517525.1 Limulus polyphemus
AAAGACCTATCAGCCACTATCCATCTGTATTAAAAGACCTACCAGCCACTATCCATCTGTATTAAAAGACCTAAAAGCCACTATCCATCTGTATTAAAAGACCTACCAGCCACTATCCATCTGTATTAAAAGACCTACCAGCCACTATCCATTTATAATGAAAGACCTATCAGCCACTATCCATGGATAGTGGCTGGTAGGTCTTTTAATACAGATTACAGTTAAAAGACCTACCAGATCCATCTGTATTAAAAGACCTACCAGCCCCATCTGTATTAAAAGACCTAACTATCCATCTATAATCAAAGACCTTCCAGTTACCATCCATCTATATTAAAAGACCTACCAGTTACCATCCATCTATATTAAAAGACCTACTAGCCACTATCGATATATAATGAAACACCTACCAGACACTATCCATCTGTATTAAAAGACCTAACAGCCACTATCCATCTATAATAAAGACCTACCATTTAACATCCATCTATATTAAAAGACTTAACAGTTACCATCTATCTATATTAAAAGACCTACCATTTAACATCCATCTATATTAAAAGACTTAACAGTTACCATCTATCTATATTAAAAGACCTACCAGTTACCATCCATCTATATTAAAAGACCTACCAGCTACTCTCCATATATAATGAAAGACCTACCAGCCACTATCCATATTAAAAGACTTACCAACCACTATCCATCTGTATTAAAAGAC
>NW_013864841.1:0-329 GCF_000517525.1 Limulus polyphemus
ACATTACCCCCCTTTCCGCGTCACGTTTTCCCCTCTTATATATACCAGCGTACCCTATTTCTAGTAAGAACTTGAACATTCGCCAAAGTACATGATAGTTCTAGAAACGTTGCGTCACGGTAGTCATGTGAATCGCTGACGCAACACTGCCCCTCCTTAATATTGTTCGTCCCGAACAATAACCACATATGATAAACCAATAACAATAACTTAATTAAAATGTACAGAATTGCAAACACAAAATTACAATTCAACAAAGTTTCTTAATTTTACGGGACGTATCTTATTCCGTACTGGTCTCCGTCTTGTTGGCTTCTGCTTCACGTGGG
>NW_013864842.1:0-328 GCF_000517525.1 Limulus polyphemus
AAAGTCATCCTCAGGACTCGTTGTAACGTCGAAACATGTAGAGCCGTCAACTTTTTGAAGGCCATAGCTAGGCCTAAACAAAATATTTTTAATTGTGTACCAGTTTAACGTTGAATATTATTTATGATTTTATTGTAGAACATGTTAAAATTTGAAGACACTAAAACTATCGTTAGCCCGTGTAATTACAATCATTTATCTTAATAATTGGTCGGTTTAATTGAGTGAGCCGAACGTATTGTTACGTCTCTGGTCGTTAGTTAATTTTCCGTGTAATTTCTTTCCGAAGAAACTTTAGCGATACAAGTCCTTTCTTAAATAAAACTGG
>NW_013864843.1:0-598 GCF_000517525.1 Limulus polyphemus
GTTGATTAGCGTTTGTTTTAACGCGATTGTTGAAGTTGAGTGTATCGGTAAAGTTATATTCGGAAAGAATAAATCAGTTTTATTAAGTAAAGAACTTGTGTCGCAAGTTTCGTCGGAATGAAGTTACGGAAAGTTAATTAACAAACGGAGACGTAACAATATGTTTATTCACATTTTTCAGACAACTACGACAAATACGTAAAGTTTCACATACAAAAGACAAACAAATAAATCTGGGTACAAACTGCATTGTGGGAAGGGTAAAATGGGCCTTCGTAAAAAGTAGATCAAACAGAGTGGCAGGAAATTTAAAATAGAGTATAATATGAATTACAACTATAAATGGTCAGATACGACCCTTTGGTTAACGTGTTGGTACACAGATCTCGAAGTTCAAGGTTCGAGTGGTGATATGCAATTGAACACGCTCTATTACGACAGCGGAAGTCACGTGACGCTGGGAGCATGTGTGACTGAGTTTCTCATATTTTCAGGGAAGCTCGAGTGAGATCGAGGGACGCCTCTTTGTTAGTATTGTTACGTCTCCGTTCGTTAGCTAATTTTCCGTAAATTCGTTCCGACGAAACTTTAGCGATAC
>NW_013864844.1:0-329 GCF_000517525.1 Limulus polyphemus
CGAAACGGTTATACCGAGGAAGTTACGGGAAGTTGTGCTGCGTGAATCCCATGATACTTTAACAGGAGGACATCTCAGAATTAAGAAGACATTGAGTCACCTACTACAAAGATTTTACTGGATAGGTATGAGGTGAGATGTGGAAGAATGGTGCCGGACATGCAGTACATGTAGTGCTAAAAGGGGACCCAAGCACACGGGACACTCACCTTATGAAGAGTTGCCTGAGAATGTGTCAGAGTTTGTGAAAGTGTTATTGGAAAGGATGGATGATATTCACCATCAAGTGCATTCAAACTTGAAAACGTCTGCTGATTCGATGAAGTTAA
>NW_013864845.1:0-329 GCF_000517525.1 Limulus polyphemus
GTGCGCACATGTTTGTTGTCTTTATTTTTTGTGTATTCACTGTATTGTATTGAACAAAATGGTTATGCGGCCCGCACTCGTCATTCTCTCAGTTATCTGGCCCGCTGTGAAAAAAGTATCGTGACCCCTATATTGAGAGATAACTGAACTTCCAAGTATTTTTTCTTAATTTTGTTTTTCCACCAATTGAGAGACAACTGAACTTTCAAGTATTTTTTCCTTAATTTTTTCTCCATCTATTGAGAGATAGCTGAACTTCCAAGTACTTTTTCTTAATTTTTCTCCATCTATTGAGAGATAATTGAACTTCCAAGTATTTTTCCTTATTA
>NW_013864846.1:0-328 GCF_000517525.1 Limulus polyphemus
TCACTAATCTTTCACTACTCTATAGAAGTATATATTACTCACTAATCTTTCACTAATCTATAGAAGTATATATTACTCACTAATCTTTCGCTACTCTACAGAAGTATATATTACTCACTAATCTTTCACTACTCTACAGAAGTATATATTACTCACTAATCTTTCACTACTCTACAGAAGTATATATTACTCACTAATCTTTCACTACTCTACAGAAGTATATATTACTCACTAATCTTTCACTACTCTATAGAAGTATATATTACTCACTAATCTTTCACTACTCTATAGAAGTATATATTTCTCACTAATCTTTCACTACTCTATA
>NW_013864847.1:0-328 GCF_000517525.1 Limulus polyphemus
AGTGTTGTATTGTGGCTTGGGGGTTTCTCGCCAAGAAGTAGCAGTGTGCGCGCTGTTCCTGTCGAATGTTTCTTGATTATGGGAGTTTGCTGTAGGATTTTTATTGCTTCGTGTATTTGAAGAGTTGTGAAGTCGTTAAATCGGCGGTTTACTTTGGTAAACTTTGCAGACCAATTAACGCCTTCCACGAGCTAGATACCACCACCTGCTTACCCATACCTATAATTATCCACCAACAGTAATCACAATTCACACAACATTCAGCCTTGATAATGGATGCAGAACGCATTCGAAACGCGTCGGCCAACTCATCACTCGCTACAACTTT
>NW_013864848.1:0-329 GCF_000517525.1 Limulus polyphemus
AGGAACGGCTAGCGCAGATAGCCCTCGTGTAGCTTTGCTAGGCGCTATTTATATAATCATTTGCATGAACAATAATCGTAAAAGCACTAAAATCTGGTTCCTGAAATGCAACATTTCTAAAGTAGAAGTATCCCCAGTGTTTGATTTTTGGGAGTCAAATTAGTTTTTCATTTTAGTCAGTGTTTGATTTCTGTGAGTCAAACCATTTTTTTCCATTTAGTCAATGTTTGATTTTTGTGAGTCAAATTAGTTTTTCCTTTTGATCAGTGTTTGATTTCTATGAGTCAAACCGGTTTTTCCTTTTGGTCAGTGTTTGATTTTTGTGAGTC
>NW_013864849.1:0-328 GCF_000517525.1 Limulus polyphemus
CCCGCATTGAACAGAGCGGATAACCCCAAAAAGCAACAACAAATAAGCGAAGCTATAGAATATACTACTGTGTTATAATAGAAGTGTTATGGAACACAGTATTGTATTATATTATTAATGTAATAGTAGTGTTGTTTTATAATACTATATTGTCATTGCAACAGAAGGGTGGAACATCGGATTACGAACTGTTGTGTTTGTATACACCTGGAAAAAAGTTAAGCACCCCCGTGTTTTTTTCAAGTGATTCAGATTCGACGTTTTTGTGACTGATTATAAATTACCATTCAATCTAAACGTGTTTATCAAATGAAATTATGCATTATTG
>NW_013864850.1:0-328 GCF_000517525.1 Limulus polyphemus
TTGAATATTTTAAATATTTTTTTTTGTAATATAGAATATTTTAATGAAATCCCATAAGCAGGTGGTTAGGGCGCTCGACTCGCAATCTGAGGGTCGTGGGTTTGAATCCCCGTCCCACCAAACATGCTCGCTCTTTCAGTCGTGGGGAAGTTATAATGTGTCAGTCAATCTCACTATTCGTTGGTAAAAGAATAGCCCAAGAGTTGCCGGTGGGTGGTGATGACTAGCTGCCTTCCGTCTAATCTTATACTGCTAAATTAGGGACGGCTAGGGCAGATAGCCCTAGTGTAACTTTGCGCGAAATCCATAACAAACAAACAAACCCACC
>NW_013864851.1:0-328 GCF_000517525.1 Limulus polyphemus
CTAATGGTGCCTATTCCTATTGGCATTATAAATACTCGCCTTTCTTCATCTTGATAAACTATTCAGCATTTAGGACAATATAATAAGCTATTTTTATCTAAGAATAACATTTGCAAACCATTTTGCTATACATTACAACGAGGGAAAGTTATAATTTTTAAGACTACTACGTTTCATTGTTACATTTGCCAGGAGATGGCAGTATTGATTCTGACATTAAAAACGTAATTCATTATGTCTTCTACACCGAAGGTTGGGAAACCTCCAGTAGGTGAAGAGTGCGGTGAAACAAGCCACTCGTAGCACATAGTGATTTATTTGTTTAACC
>NW_013864852.1:0-327 GCF_000517525.1 Limulus polyphemus
GCACTGAGTTGTCCATAATGTGTTACATTGCACTAAGTTGTCCATAATGTATTGCGTTACACTGGGTTGTCCATAATGTGTCAAGAGTGCACTAAGTTGTCCATAATGTGTTACATTGCACTGAGTTGTCCATAATGTGTTAACATTGCACTGAATTGTCCATAATGTGTTACATTGCACTGAGTTGTCCATAATGTGTTACATTGCACTGAGTTGTCCATAATGTATTGCGTTACACTGAGTTGTCCATAATGTGTTAAGAGTGCACTAAGTTCTCCATAATGTGTTACATTGCACTGAGTTTTCCATAATGTGTTAACATTGCAC
>NW_013864853.1:0-328 GCF_000517525.1 Limulus polyphemus
TTAGGTACAGTATATGATGATATCACACCTACATTAGCTAGAGTAGATGATATCACACCTACATTAGCTAGAGTAGATGATATCACATTTACATTAGGTACAGTATATGAAGATATCACACCTACATTAGCTAGAGTAGATGATATCACACCTACATTAGCTAGAGTAGATGATATCACACCTACATTAGCTAGAGTAGATGATATCACATTTACATTAGGTACAGTATATGATGATATCACACCTACATTAGCTAGAGTAGATGATATCACACCTACATTAGCTAGAGTAGATGATGGTATCACACCTGCATTAGGTACAGTATATG
>NW_013864854.1:0-568 GCF_000517525.1 Limulus polyphemus
AGGTCAGTAGGTTGAATGGTAACACATCGGTGGTTAGAACTGGTCAATAGGTTGAATGATAACACATCGGTGGTTAGAACTGGCCAGTAGGTTGAATGGTAACACATCGGTGGTTAGAACTGGTCAGTAGGTTGAATGGTAACACATCGGTGGTTAGAACTGGTCAATAGGTTGAATAGTAACACATCGGTAGTTAGAACTGGTCAGTAGGTTGAATGGTAACACGTCAGTGGTTAGAACTGGTCAGTAGGTTGAATGGTAACACATCGGTGGTTAGAACTGGTCAGTAGGTTAAATGGTAACACATCGGTGGTTAGAACTGGTCAGTAGGTTGAATGGTAACACATCCGGTGGTTAGAACTGGTTAGTAGGTTGAATGGTAACACATCGGTGGTTAGAACTGGTCAGTAGGTTGAATGGTAAACATCGGTGGTTAGAACTGGTTAGTGGGTTAAATGGTAACACATCAGTGGTTAGAACTGGTCAGTAGGTTGAATGGTAACACATCGGTGGTTAGAACTGGTCAGTAGGTTGAATAGTAACACATCGGTGATTAGAACTGGTCAGT
>NW_013864855.1:0-329 GCF_000517525.1 Limulus polyphemus
ATATGGTGGTTATAAATTCGGTAACTAGAGTTACACCTAGGTGTTTATGGAGTAGTTGTACCTAGTAAAGCTAAAGATGAGTATGGTGGTTATAAATTCTGTAACTAGAGTTACACCTAAGTGTTCATGGAGTAGTTGTACAAAGTAAGGCTAAAGATGAATATCGTGGTTATAAATTCGGAAACTATAGTTCCACCTAGGTGTTCGTTGAGATGCTGTACCAAATAACGCTAAAGATGAGTATGGTGGTTATAAATTCTGTAACTAGAATTACACCTAAGTTTTCATCCAGTAGTTGTACCAAGTAAGGCTAAAGATGAATATGGTGG
>NW_013864856.1:0-329 GCF_000517525.1 Limulus polyphemus
GTGATGTCTTCTTTGAGTCATGATGTGGGTGTTTTTGTTGACAATAATCCGAATAAGAGTAGTCTGAACAACTAGAATTTGTGAAACTTAAAATATACGGGGACTCTGATCACAAAAATAATGTGGAAAGAACAACTCAATTCTAGACAGGTACCTCTGTTTATCTGAGGGAGCAGTCTGGTTCACTAGAGTCAGAAATTTGTTAAAGTGATTTTGGATTGAATCTGCATGCGGATAATAACTTTGAAATGACTCTGTATTTGGATGATAAATTTGGAATGACTCTGGATATCAATAATGATTTTGGAATGATTCTACATACGGATAAT
>NW_013864857.1:0-329 GCF_000517525.1 Limulus polyphemus
TACTCCATGAACACTTAGGTGTAACTCTAGTTACCGAATTTATAACCACCATACTCATCTTTAACCTTTCTTGGTACAACTACTCCATGAACACCTAGGCGTAACTCTAATTACCGAATTCATAACCACCATACTCATCTTTAGCCTTACATGGTACAACTATTCCATGAACACCTACGTGTAACTCTAATTACCGAATTTATAACCACCATACTCATCTTTAGCCTTACTTAGTACAACTACTCCATGAACACTTAGGTGTAAGTCTAGTTACCAAATTTATAACCACCATACTCATCTTTAGCCTTACTTGGTACAACTACTCCACG
>NW_013864858.1:0-329 GCF_000517525.1 Limulus polyphemus
GGAACGACGTACTGGTACAAAACGCAAAACCTTCCATAACTCCTTTAAAACAAACAGTAGGAAGGTCAAACTCTGCATATTACTACGCAACGTTAAAGTGTACCTACATACCAAATTTGGTGAAGAATCATCAATTTAGGACCCTCTGGTAACAAGAAAATGAAAAAGAATCAGTAACAAAAAGCTTCCCTGCAGTACACATACGCTTTCAAAAAAGCCAATAAAAGAATAACATAAAACGACCACAAAAGTTGCAAAAATGATAATAAAAGGCTAGAATTTTGCATGTAAATACGCAAGTATGCAACGAACGTTCATACAAAATTTGG
>NW_013864859.1:0-329 GCF_000517525.1 Limulus polyphemus
GATAACAAGCAACAGAGGCATTCAATAAGATCTTCTAACGTTATACAACGATATAGAGAACAACTTGAGTTTCTGACAACAAGCAACAGAGGCATTCGATAAGATCTTCTAATGTTAGACAACAATATAGAGAACAACTTGAGTTTCTGACAACAAGCAACAGAGGCATTCAATAAGATCTTCTAACGTTAGACAACGATATAGAAAACAACTTGAATTTCTGATAACAAGCAACAGAGGCATTCAATAAGATCTTCTAACGTTAGACAACAATATAGAAAACAACTTGAATTTCTGTTAACAAGCAACAGAGGCATTCGATAAGATCT
>NW_013864860.1:0-329 GCF_000517525.1 Limulus polyphemus
AGTACACAGTATTCTTATATCTTGTGTCTTCTTATTGACAGTACACAGTATCGTAAATCTTGTGTCTTCTTATTGACAGTACACAGTATCGTTAAATCTTGTGTCTTCTTATTGACAGTACACAGTATACGTTATATCTTGTGTCTTCTTATTGACAGTACACACTATTGTTAAATCTTGTGTCCTTGTTAGTGATAGTACACAATATTATTAAATCTTGTGTCTTCTTATCGACAGTACACAGTATTGTTAAATCTTTTATCTTCTTATTGACAGTACACAGTATTGTTAAATCTTTTATCTTCTTATTGACAGTACACAGTATCGTT
>NW_013864861.1:0-326 GCF_000517525.1 Limulus polyphemus
TCGTTAAATCTTTTGTCTTCTTATTGACAGTACACAGTACCGTTAAATCTTGTGTCTTCTTATTGACAGTACATAGTATAGTTAAATCTTGTGTCTTATTATTCACAGTACACAGTATCGTTAAATCTTGTGTCTTCTTATTGAGAATACACAGTATTGTTAAATCTTGTGTCTTCTTATTGACAGTACACAGTATCGTTAAATCTAGTGTCTTCTTATTGACAGTACACAGTATCGTTAAATCTTATGTCTTCTTTGGACAGTACACAGTATCGTTAAATCTAGTGTCTTCTTATTGACAGTACACAGTATCGTTAAATCTTTGT
>NW_013864862.1:0-329 GCF_000517525.1 Limulus polyphemus
GTACTTCTTACACAAGATTTTTTCGACTTTGATAACTGTCTTTTTAGTCCTTGTTACTCCAGATTTTTTCGTTTTTGATAACGGTATTTTTTTTAACATTAGGTTTTTTCGACTTTGATAACGGTCTTTTTAGTCCTTCTTACACGATATTTTGTAGACTTTGATAAGGGCCTTTTTACTCACCTATTACACTGGACTTTGTCGATTTTGTAACGGTCTTTTTTTCCTTCTTAAACTAGATTTTTTCGACTTAGATAACGGCTTTTTTAGTCCTTCTTACAATAGATTTTGTCGACATTGATAATAGTCTTTTTAGTCCTTCTTCAACT
>NW_013864863.1:0-747 GCF_000517525.1 Limulus polyphemus
TTATTAAATAAGCTAGTATATAAGAGATCGATTAGTAAATAAGCTAGTATATAAGAGATCGATTATTAAATAAACTAGTATATAAGAGATCGATTATTAAATAAACTAGTATATAAGAGATCGATTATTAAATAAGCTAGTATATAAGAGATCGATTATTAAATAAGCTAGTATATAAGAGATCGATTATTAAATAGGCTAGTACATAAGAGATCGATTATTAAATAAGCTAGTATATAAGAGATCGATTGTTAAATAGGCTAGTACATAAGAGATCGATTATTAAATAAGCTAGTATATAAGAGATCGATTGTTAAATAGGCTAGTACATAAGAGATCGATTATTAAATAAGCTAGTATATAAGAGATCGATTATTAAATACTCTTATATACTAGTTTATTTAATAATCGATCTCTTATATACTAGCTTATTTAATAATCGATCTCTTATATACTAGCCATCGATTATTAAATAAACTAGTATATAACAGATCGATTAGTAAATAAGCTAGTATATAAGAGATCGATTATTAAATAGGCTAGTATATAAGAGATCGATTATTAAATAAACTAGTATATAAGAGATCGATTATTAAATAAACTAGTATATAACAGCTCGATTAGTAAATAAACTATTATACAAGAGATCGATTATTAAATAAGCTAGTATATAAGAGATCGATTATTAAATAAGCTAGTATATAAGAGATCGATTAGTAAATAAGCTAGTACCATAAGAGATCGATT
>NW_013864864.1:0-326 GCF_000517525.1 Limulus polyphemus
GTACTGTCAATAAGAAGACACGAGATTTAACTATACTGTGTACTCTCAATACAAGACACACGATTTAGCAATACTGTGTACTATCTATAAAAAGACCCAAGATTTTAACGATACTGTGTACTATCTATAAAAAGACCCAAGATTTAACGATACTAAGTACTGTCAATAAGAAGACACAAGATTTAACGATACTGTGCACTGTCAAAGAGAGGACTCAAGATTTAACGATACTGTGTACTTTCAATAAGAAGACACAAGATTTAACGATACTGTGTACTGTCAATAAAGAAGACACAAGATTTAACGATACTGTGTACTGTCAATAA
>NW_013864865.1:0-329 GCF_000517525.1 Limulus polyphemus
ATTTATTATTAGCTTAACTTAAGGTAAGAGATGATGATACACGAGGTCTTCTATTATTTATTATTAGCTTAACTTAAGGTTAGAGTTGATGATAGACGAGGCCTTCTATTATTAGCTTAACTTAAGGTTGGAGTTGATCATAGACGAGGTCTTCTATTATTTATTATTAGCTTAACTTAAGGTAAGAGTTTATCATAGACGAGGTCTTCTATTATTTATTATTAGCTTAACTTAAGGTTAGAGTTGATCATAGACGAGGCCTTCTATTATTTATTATTAGCTTAACTTAAGGTTAGAGTTGATCATAGACGAGGCCTTCTATTATTTAT
>NW_013864866.1:0-329 GCF_000517525.1 Limulus polyphemus
GGTAAGAAGTTCGTTATTTACCTGTACACTAATTACCTGATAATCCTTTAAATAACCCTTCCGGCTCAACCATCCAGCAGAGCTAGAAGTAAAGGGTAAGAAGTTCGTTATTTACCTGTACATTAATTACTTAAAAATCCTTTAAATAACCATTCCAGCTCAACCAACCAGCAGAGCTAGAAGTAAAGGGTGAGAAGTTCGTTATTTACCTGTACATTAATTACTTAAAAATCCTTTAAATAACCCTTCCGGCTCAACCAACCAGCAGAGCTAGAAGTAAAGGGTAAGAAGTTCGTTATTTACCTGTACATTAATTACTTAAAAATCCT
>NW_013864867.1:0-327 GCF_000517525.1 Limulus polyphemus
TTTCTTTTAGGGATCGAGAATGTCCATTTACTACGCTTGAACTTCGCAACATTACGTAAGGACTCTACGACGACGTCTTACTACTAGTGCTTGTAGAAGATGAAACATTGTTGCTGTTACTTTAACAAAGGAAACCACACTGCCGATTATTACAGAAGTTGAAAATTTGATGCTATCGCTTCTTGCAGAAGATGAAATCGTGATGCTGTTTATTGTAGAAGACAAAACCATGCTGTAATCGCTTCTTATAGAAAATGAAAGCTTGCTGTTTGTAGGAGATGAAACCTTGCTGTTGCTGTTTATAGGAGATGAAAGCTTGTTATTGCT
>NW_013864868.1:0-929 GCF_000517525.1 Limulus polyphemus
ACAGTATTGTTAAATCTTGTGTCTTCTTATTGACAGTACACAGTATTGTTAAATCTTGTGTCTTCTTATTGACAGTACACAGTATTGTTAAATCTTGTGTCTTCTTATTGACAGTACACATAATCGTTAAATCTTGTGTCTTCTTATTGACAGTACACAGTATTGTTAAATCTTATGGCTTGTTATTGATAGTACACAGTATCGTTAAATCTCGTGTCTTCTTATTGACAGTACACAGTATCGTTAAATCTCGTGTCTTCTTATTGACAGTACACAGTATCGTTAAATCTTATGGCTTGTTATTGATAGTACACAACATTGTTAAAACTTGTGTCTTTTTATTGACAGTACACAGTATTGTTAAATCTTGTGTCTTCTGTGTACTGTCAATAAGGCCACAAGATTTAACGAAACTGTGTACTGTCAATAAGAAGACAAAATATTTAACAATACTGTGTACTGTCAATAAGAAGACACAAGATTTAACAATACTGTGTACTGTCAATAAGAATACACAAGATTTAACAATACTATGTACTATCAAAAAGAAGACAAGATTTAAAGATACTGTGTACTATCAATAACAAGCTATAAGATTTAACGATACTGTGTACTTACAATAACAAGCCACAAGATTTAACGATTATGTGTACTGTCAATAAGAAGACACAAGATTTAACAATACTGTGTACTGTCAATAAGAAGACACAAGATTTAACAATACGATACTGTGTACTGTCAATAAAATTAAATCTTATGGCTTGTTATTGATAGTACACAGTATCGTTAAAAAGACACAAGTTTTAACAATGCTGTGTACTGTCAATAAGAAGACACAAGATTTATTGATAGTACACAGTACCGTTAAATCATGTGTCTTCTTATTGACAGTACACAGCATTGTTAAAACTTGTTTCTTTTTATTGAAA
>NW_013864869.1:0-329 GCF_000517525.1 Limulus polyphemus
CAAAAAGGTAAAAAAATAAGGCATTATTCCGTTAACGAAAAATATTATGTCCCTTAAAAATATGAAAAAAATGCATTTTTTGCTAACACGGAGTAAAAGCAATCCATAAGGTGAAGTTTATTTTATTAGAAGACGTCATAGCCTTTTAGATGTTGGAATTTTGTTTGAATTTTCTTATTTCTAAAGCAATTTTTGTTTACATTATAACTTAAGACTAAAAAGCAGTAAAATCGAAGCTAGCCGAAATTTTGATAACAGATTATGAAATATCTATTGGGAATTTTAATGAAAAGATATCCATTTTGAAATTGTTAGTTCAAGGGCATATT
>NW_013864870.1:0-330 GCF_000517525.1 Limulus polyphemus
ATCTTTATGCCTTGTACAACAAAAACAAACCCAAATCAGAAGCTCTAATGGTTGAGTATGGGAATGCATTTTTTAAGGTAAGTTATTGTTTAGATATTTTGTAATAGGCCTGACATTTGTGATAAAAATCACAAACTCAGGGATTTTTTTGACATTCCTTCTAATTTGTCCTTTTTTTTATACTGAGAAATATTGACTGTATATCATCTGTTAAAGGTTATAACAGGTTTATTTTTTGAGTTATGACATTGCTGAAAGGATATTTATATCTAATATATATATATATATATATATATATTCATTCAATACATCATTATATATATAGTGTGA
>NW_013864871.1:0-326 GCF_000517525.1 Limulus polyphemus
AGGTCTAGATGACTTCGAAATAGGGGTTATTATGACAGTCACAGAACAAACAATGGTTTAAACCAGGTCTAGTTCACTTCGAATTAGGGGTTATTATGATAGTCACAGAACAAATAATGGTTTAAACCAGGATCTATTGACTTCGAATTGAAGCATTCACAGAACGGACAGTACTCTAAACCAGCGTTAGTTTAAGGGTTATTATGACTGTCACGGAACGGACAGCGCATTAAATCAGGGCCAGTTTACTTCAAACTAGGGGTTATTATGATAGTCACAGAACAAACAATGGTTTAAACCTAGGTCTAGTTGACTTCGAACTAGGG
>NW_013864872.1:0-329 GCF_000517525.1 Limulus polyphemus
AAAACTATACAAAATAATCAATGATATTCGAGTATTCCGAAAATTATAACGAAACAAAAATTCAAGATTAAATATTATACAGAAACAAATCGTCCTAAAGTTTCATAATTTCATTTTGAGAATGTTTGCTAGGGCTCTAATTCCTTTTCAAAATATGTAATATCCTGATTCATTGTTCATATAATAACTTAGAGCGATGTTTTTCCATCTGTTGGTGTTAAGGCAGGAATCACATGAAATATAATTTTACCAGCAATCATCAATGAAATTTTCTTACATATAATGAACGCTTACTTTTGCTGTTTGATAGCCCTACATCCACAAGGAAC
>NW_013864873.1:0-328 GCF_000517525.1 Limulus polyphemus
TACATTGTATTGTTATATCTTGTGTCTTCTTATTGAAAGTACACAATATCGTTAAATCTTGTGTCTTCTTATTGACAGTACACAGTATCGTTAAATCTTGTGTTTCCTACTGACAGTACACATTATCGTTAATACTTGTGTCTTCTTATTGACAGGTACACAGTATCGTTAAATCTAGTGTATTCTTAATGAAAGTACGACAGTATCGTTAAATCTTGTGTCTTCTTATTGACAGTACACAGTATCGTTAAATCTTGTGTATTCTTATTGTACAGTACACAGTATCGTTAAATCTTGTGTCTTCTTATTGACAGTACACAGTATCGTT
>NW_013864874.1:0-331 GCF_000517525.1 Limulus polyphemus
GAAACGACACTTACCTTCTATTTTCAGCAAGATTACAACGTTCACACCGTAGCATACAGTGTCCTTGTTTAAACGACACTTACCTTCTATTTTCAGCAAGATTACAACGTTCATACCGTACCATACAGTGTCCTGGTTTAAACGACACTTACTTTTTTATTTTCAGCAAGATTACAACGTTCATACCGTACCGTACAGTGTCCTGGTTGAAACGACACTTACTTTTTATTTTCAGCAAGATTACAACGTTCATACCGTACCATACAGTGTCCTTGTTGAAACGACACTTACCTTCTATTTTCAGCAAGATTACAACGTTCATACCGTACCA
>NW_013864875.1:0-329 GCF_000517525.1 Limulus polyphemus
TCTGAATAGCTTTTCAAGAAATAGGAAGATTTTAAACAATCTGAGGCTGAGGCTTTATTTATAAGAGGAAAGAAAAAAAAATAGCTAAGTTTAATATGTTATTATCTTAAAACGGTTATCACTTTAATATATAATTATTTTATTAAATTCATATTATTGTTTATTATCTTAAAACGGTTATCACTTTAATATATAATTATTTTATTAAATTCATATTATTGTTTATTATCTTAAAACGGTTATCACTTTAATATATAATTATTTTATTAAATTCATCTAATTGTTTATTATCTTAAAACGGTTATCACTTTAATATATAATATTTTATT
>NW_013864876.1:0-329 GCF_000517525.1 Limulus polyphemus
CTCTCTTGTTTCTTTTCTCGTTCTTCTTGTTTCTTTTCTTTTTACTCCAACAACTTCTGTAATCTCTCTTGTTTCTTTTCTCGTTCTTCTTGTTTCTTTTCTTTTTCCTCCAACACCTGCTGTAATCTCTCTTGTTTCTTTTCTCGTTCTTCTTGTTTCTTTTCTTTTTACTCCAAACTGCTGTAATCTCTCTTGTTTCTTTTCTCGTTCTTCTTGTTTCTTTTCTTTTTCCTCCAACAACTGCTGTAATCTCTCTTGTTTCTTTTCTCGTTCTTCTTGTTTCTTTTCTTTTTACTCCAAACTGCTGTAATCTCTCTTGTTTCTTTTCT
>NW_013864877.1:0-327 GCF_000517525.1 Limulus polyphemus
GAATAGTTGACTATTCTTCTGCTTCTTTGTTCTCCTGAAGAAGAATAGTCAACTATTCAAAAGCGCTCGAGTTTTGGGTCTTATTTTAAGTTTATTACACTTTATATGTGATCTTTTGTGCTAACTCTTTTATCAAGCGTGTCATGTTCAATCAACCTAAGATGTGCTTATAAACGTGTCATGTATAATCACCCTAAGGTGTGCTTATAAATGTGTCATGTATAATCACCCTAAGGTGTGCTTTCATTTTCTTTCTTTAGTTCCTAATTAAATATCAATGATATTTCAGCTAGTAAAAAACGTTCGTTCTCTATGTTCTTTTTATTG
>NW_013864878.1:0-328 GCF_000517525.1 Limulus polyphemus
CATGAAATAGCCCTGAAATTGCATGCCTCTCATGAAACAATACGTAAACATCTAAGGAATATGGGAAAACTCCATAAAGTGTGTGTTTGGGTGCCTCATGAACTCTCCGATGATCATCGTTTCCAACGTGTGAATGTTGCTCAATCCTAGACAAAAACCACTTCCGATCCAAAAATCTGGACTCTATCCACAGAAAGTGATGCTTTGCATTTGGTGGGACATCAAAGGAGTAATTCATTTCAAACTTCTCAATCCACAGTGAACTGTCAATGCAGAGATCTATAGTCAGCAACTGGAACATTCATTCAAATCACTCATCAATTGGAAA
>NW_013864879.1:0-327 GCF_000517525.1 Limulus polyphemus
GGATCGTGGGTTCGAATCCCCGTCACACCAAACATGCTCGCCCCTTTCAGTCGTAGGGGCTGGTTTAGTGTTCAATGAATACTATTTAGAAGGTAACCTTCTTTTTCAGAACCTTCAACAATTCTCAGACAAACTCTGGTTAACAGAATATTGAACGAAATGAACCTTCTTTTTCAGAACCTTCAACAATTCTCAGACAAACTCTGGCTAACAGAATATTGAACGAAATGAAAATTCCACTTTTTGAATGAAATTGAAGTGAATGAAATTTATATTTGTAGAATTGAATGTAAAATTAATCATATATTTTATTACTACAGTATGAGC
>NW_013864880.1:0-329 GCF_000517525.1 Limulus polyphemus
GTTTTGATATATGCACCATTGTTTACGACAGTATGTAATAGTATATTTGTTACAATATATATATGTTTATATTGTTGGTATGTTGTACACCGGGATGGTTTTGATATATGTACCATTGTTTACGACAGTATGTAATAGTTTATTTGTTACAATATATATATATATGTTTATAGTGTTGGTATATTGTACACCGGGATGGTTTTGATATATGTACCATTGTTTACGACAGTATATAATAGTTTATTTGTTACAATATATATATACGTTTATATTGTTGGTATGTTGTACACCGGGATGGTTTTGATATATTTACCATTGTTTACGACATG
>NW_013864881.1:0-329 GCF_000517525.1 Limulus polyphemus
CCGAATATAAGGTATTCTGATTGGTTGAAACATTTCCCATTATAGACCTTCACAAAATTATGTATACTTTAACAGTTGTTTACTATTAAAATCCAATTATCGTATTTTTTTTTCAAATTACATTTGCACTTTGTTAGTTTTGACGTATAGTTTTGTTGCAATAAATAAAATTAGAACCAACTGCCGAAAGTAATAACAAAATGGCCGTCGGTGATTCAGCGATAAGTGTGAGGGCTCATAACACAACGGGCAGGATATAGACAGTCACTCCATCGTGCAGCTTTTTACGCTTAACAACGAAGAAACAAATTAAAAAAAAAAATACAACT
>NW_013864882.1:0-329 GCF_000517525.1 Limulus polyphemus
TTGTGATTTTTGTTACCGCTTAAATAGTTGCCGAGTATATTTTTCGGTGTGTAAGACGCACTTTTTTACCCCGAAATTTGATGTCGAAATCTGCTTGCGTCCTATACACCGAAGGTATGAATAATATATATGTATATATACGATATACATAAGCCATGTGTAAATATATTTACATAGGCATGCATAGTTTAGTTCAATTGAATGTGTTATTTATAACAACAGTATTTTTTTTATTTTAAAAACATAACTATTTGTTTGTTTGTTACGAATTTTGCGCAAAGACGACACGAGGGCTATCTGCGCTAGCCGTCCCAATTTAGCAGTGTAAG
>NW_013864883.1:0-329 GCF_000517525.1 Limulus polyphemus
TTGTAATTAATATACTACACACCAAATCTTTACACTGTAATGAATGTACTGCACACTAAATCTTTACACTGTAATTAATGTATTACACACTATATCTTTACACTGAACTGAATGTACTGCACACTAAATCTTTACACTGTAATTAATATATTACACACTAAATCTTTACATTGTAATTAATATACTACACATTAAATCATTACACTGAACTTAATGTACTACACACTAAATCTTTACACTGAACTTAATGTACTACATACTAAATCTTTACATTGTAATTAATGTACAACACATTCAATCTTTACACTGTAATTAATATATTACACACC
>NW_013864884.1:0-328 GCF_000517525.1 Limulus polyphemus
CTTGAAAAAAACACGGGGGTGCTTAACTTTTTTCCAGGTGTATATATGCATGTGATTATGTATGTATGTATGTATGGGATTATGTATGTATGTATGTGTGTCACTATGTATGTATATATGTATGTATGGGATTATGTATGTATGTATGTGTGTTATTATGTATGTATATATGTGTGTATGTATGTATGTGTATCATTATGTATGTATGTATGCATATATATATATATATATATATATGTATGTGGTTATGTATGTATGTAGATATGTATGTGATTATGTATGTATATATATATATATATGTATGCATGTGGTTATGTATGTATGTGTA
>NW_013864885.1:0-327 GCF_000517525.1 Limulus polyphemus
ACACAAGATTTAACGATACTGTGTGCTGTCAATAAGAAGACACAAGATTTAACGATACTGTGTACGGTCAGTAAGAAAACACAAGATTTAACAATAACGTGTCCTGTCAATAAGAAGACACAAGATTTTACGATACTGTGTACTGTAAAAAAAAGCACAAGCTTTAACGATACTCTGTACTGTCAATAAAAAGACCCAAGATTTAACAATACTGTGTACTGTCAATAAGAAGACACAAGATTTAACGATACTGTGTACTGTCAATAAGAATACACAAGATTTAACGATACTGTGTACTTTCAATAAGAAGACACAAGATTTAACGAT
>NW_013864886.1:0-329 GCF_000517525.1 Limulus polyphemus
TGTTAATTATGTAATATTCAGCTGTGTGTGTTAATTATGTAATGTTCAGCTGTTTGTGTTAATTATGTAATATTCAGCTGTGTGTGTTGATTATGTAATGTTCAGCTGTTTGTGTTAATTCTGTAATATTCAACTGTGTGTTTTAATTATGTAATGTTCAGCTGTTTGTGTTAATTCTGTAATATTCAGCTGTGTGTGTTAATTATGTAATATTCAGCCGTTTGTGTTAATTCTGTAATATTCAGCTGTGTGTGTTAATTATGTAATGTTCAGCTGTTTGTGTTAATTCTGTAATATTCAGCTGTGTGTGTTAATTATGTAATGTTCAG
>NW_013864887.1:0-329 GCF_000517525.1 Limulus polyphemus
AAAACAAACGCTATAACAATGAACGTGCTCAATAATACTCTCTGACTGCAGATCAATTACTCACTGTCTACACACACACTGTTATGTCACGTGGTCACCCTCTTTTTATATACCATACTACCCTATATCTAGTAAATGCTAGAGCATTCGCCAAAGTACAGGATAGTTCTAGAAAGCAGAGGGCGTGAGAATAGTCACGTGATCTCGCTGATGCAACAGTATATACTACTAAAACTCTGAGATTGTTTATGTATGGGCTTGTCTGTAATTAAATACAGCAAAAACGGCGCATAATAGCGCCATATTTGTAATGAAATGAGAATAGAAAC
>NW_013864888.1:0-330 GCF_000517525.1 Limulus polyphemus
AAAATTAATTTAAACATATTTCTATTTTGTAAAGCCTGTTGGTTAATTACTCCCATCCTATTGAGTCAATCTCAAACAATGTTGGCAGGTTGACGCTTTATACAATATTGAATATTCCAAAGGGATTCAAGGTCAAAGTAGAAAAGTTGCTAGATTGTTTCTCAAACAACTATGCTTTTCTCATGGTCAATGAGATGTAGGATGTTCAAGGGTGCAATCACCTCAAAATCTTTATTTGATGGTAGATGAAAAACAAACTGCAAATGTTGTTTATGAAGAAGCTTTGTTATAATTTTAAAATATTGAAATAAAGTTTATGCTTAAGTTATT
>NW_013864889.1:0-328 GCF_000517525.1 Limulus polyphemus
TTACTTAGCAACTAATATCGCAGAATAATAAGATCTTCTCAGATACTAGCAAAGGTTCTAAAGAAGTTGATAGTATTAAAGAAAATCTCTACAACAGCTTATGCAAAAAAGTAATCTTAATATATTTTCCATATATATATATATATATAGGAAAAAAATTAAAATTTTAACGGAAAGTAGGGATCGTTGGTTATTTGTAGATTTGCTATAAGAAGTATCCAAAACTAATTAAATGCTGCAATAAAAAGTACGGAAACAAGTAAAGTGTTACTAATTGGATAGATTTTCAAACGATTTTCAATCCTTTCTTTGGTTGGCATTGTGATCC
>NW_013864890.1:0-328 GCF_000517525.1 Limulus polyphemus
TGGTCACATGTTTATACATAAATATTGTTTACATGTTACACACACATCATGTTCATTTGGTTACATCTAGGTCTTGGTCACATGTTTATATTATTTACATGTTACACACATATCATGTTCATTTGGTTATATCTAGGTCTTGGTCACATGTTTATACATAATATTGTTTACCTGATGCACACATATCATGTTCATTTGGTTACATCTAGGTCTTGGTCACATGTTTATATTATTTACATGTTACACACATATCATGTTCATTTGGTTATATCTAGGTCTTGGTCACATGTTTATACATAAATATTGTTTACATGTTACACACACATCA
>NW_013864891.1:0-326 GCF_000517525.1 Limulus polyphemus
AATAATGTGTTTTGAACAACAGTATTGTGAATTAGAGTCAGTTTATGAGGCCAAAAGTTGTGGAATGTGAAGGAAGTTTTACAATTGCTTTATGTCTGTAACACTGCAAACGATATGGCATCAGGTCGATCCAGTGGTCCTTGCATGTATGACTTTCACGAATTGCCAGTTAGGAGAATTTCCTATTGTTGAAGTTCCCCAGAAGAATTGATACCGGAAATTAACAAGCGAGCAGATATATAACAAATTGGTGTCAGAGAGTGGGACAGAAAGAAAAAAGAGATAGGAAACAAGAAGTAGACAAATCAAACTACAACTTAGACAGA
>NW_013864892.1:0-329 GCF_000517525.1 Limulus polyphemus
CCCTAACAGTTCTTTGTTTATTTATATAACGTAAAGCTACACAGTAGGCTGTCTAACAGTTCTTTGTTTATTTATATAGTGTAAAGCTACACAATAGGCTGTCTAACAGTTCTTTGTTTATTTATATAACGTAAAGCTACACAATAGGCTCCCTAACAGTTCTTTGTTTATTTATATAACGTAAAGCTACAGAGTAGGCTGTCTAACAGTTCTCTGTTTATTTATATAACGTAAAGCTACACAATAGGCTGCCTAACAGTTCTCTGTTTATTTATATAACGTAAAGCTACACAATAGGCTCTCTAGCAGTTCTTTGTTTATTTATATAA
>NW_013864893.1:0-328 GCF_000517525.1 Limulus polyphemus
TAATTCACGAGCCGAAAAACCACCCTATCTAATTCCTAAGCGAAAAACTGGTCATTCAAAGTATTGGTTACGATATATTATGCGTATATATACTAATAATACGCTAAAAAGGTCGCTAACATTTCCAGTATAACAATTTAAAAACTTCTAAAACAGCAACTTTTTCGTCTACTACCTGCCTACTTGATCAGTCAGCGGGGCTAGTGCCTAGACGACTCGAACTATCGCTACAAGATTTCTTCAGTTTACAAGACTGGTCTGTGGGTATCCGCTTTTGATATCCACACACACACACACATATATATATATATATATATATATATATATA
>NW_013864894.1:0-328 GCF_000517525.1 Limulus polyphemus
TTATACTAACATTAAACCGTAGGGACCTTTCGATTTATCACAAGCTGTTCGGTGAAATCCAGGTTTATCAACATTAATACTATAGGGACCTTTCAATTTATCACAAGCTGTTCGATGAAATCCAGGTTTATCAACATTAATACTATAGGGCATTTCGATTTATCACAAGCTGTTCGATGAAATCCAGGTTTATCAACATTAAAACCGTAGGGACCTTTCGATTTATCACAAGCTGTTCGATGAAATCCAGGTTTATCTACATTAATACTATAGGGACCTTTCGATTTATCACAAGCTGTTCGATGAAATCCAGGTTTATCAACATTAA
>NW_013864895.1:0-328 GCF_000517525.1 Limulus polyphemus
TGTCTTTCTCAACCAGTGAAAATTCTGTCTTTCTCAATCAGTCAAAACTCTGTCTTTCTCAACCAGTCAAAACCCTGTCTTTCTCAACCAGTCAAAAACTTTGTCTTTCTCAACCAATCAAAATTACTGTCTTTCTCAACCAATCAAAACTCTGTCTTTCTCAATCAGTCAAAACTCTGTCTTTCTCAACCAGTCAAAACCCTGTCTTTCTCAACCAGTCAAAACTCTGTCTTTCTCAACCAGTGAAAATTCTGTCTTTCTCAACCAATCAAAACTCTGTCTTTCTCAACCAATCAAAACTCTGTCTTTCTCAACCAGTCAAAACTCT
>NW_013864896.1:0-794 GCF_000517525.1 Limulus polyphemus
CCTTTATTCTTTGTGTGTCTTCAATCATTGTCCAATACTAAAAGATCTTACAAATCTGAGTTGGAAATCTTTGTTATAAAATCTGTTAGTATTGAATAATGATTCACGATACAAGGAATACTGGTAGGATCTGTTAGTATTGGACAATGATTCAAGACACAAGGAATAAAGGAAATCTGAGTTATAAGATCTGTTAGTATTGGATGGAAATCATAGTTGCAAGGAAAAAAGATCTTACAACTCTGATTTCCTTTATTCCTTGTTTCTTGAATCATTGTCCAATACGTTTAGTTGTAAGAGCTCACAAGGAATAAAGGAAATCTGAGTTATAAGAGCTGTTCTGATTGGACAATGATTCAACTCACGTGGAATAAAGGAAATCATTCTTGAATCATTGTCCAATACGAACAGATCTTATAACTCAGATTTCCAGTATTCCTTGTGTCGTGAATCATTATCCAATACAACATATTTTATAACTCAGATTTCCTGTATTCCTTGTGTCTTGAATCATTGTCAAATACGAACAGATCTTATAACTCAGATTTTTAGTATTCCTTGTGTCGTGAATCATTATCCAATACTATCAGATCTTATAACTGAGTTTTTATTTATTCCTTGTGTCTTGAATCATTGTCCAATACGAACAAATCTTACAACTCTGATTTCCTTTATTCCTTGTGTCTTGAATCATTGTCCAATACAAACAGCTCTTACAACTCCGATTTCCTTTATTGCTTATGTCTTGAATGATTATCGAATACGAATAGATCTTATAACTCTGATGTCCTTTA
>NW_013864897.1:0-327 GCF_000517525.1 Limulus polyphemus
AGGTTAACATACCACAACAATATGTCACAAGGTTAACATTCCACAACAGTATGTCAAAAGGCTAACATAGCACAACAGTATGTCAAAAGGCTAACATACCACAACAATATGTCACAAGGTTAACATACCACAACAATATGTCACAAGGTTAACATACCACAACAATATGTCACAAGGTTAACATACCACAAGAATGTGTCACAAGGCTAACATAGCACAACGATATGTCACAAGGTTAACATACCACAACGATATGTCACAAGACTAGCAAACCACAACAATATGTCACAAGACTAGCAAACCACAACAATATGTCACAAGGATAAC
>NW_013864898.1:0-328 GCF_000517525.1 Limulus polyphemus
AATTCCTAAATAATACCTAACGGTTTTTTTAACGGTTTTTATTTGAAAAACTAAATTATCTCTCCAGGCTCGTTTCCAAAATTTCAAAATAAAAAGAAAATCAACCACCAAATCAACGAAGAAACAACACCGTAGCGATTCTGAAGACCTCGCATACACGGAGGGAGACCTCTGTTACCGTCCTACCATGACTAACGACCAACCGACTCGGGCAACGGACAAGACCTACTTTGATGAACGGAACAAACACTCCGAGGAAACAGCCACTGTAAAGACACCAACTGATATGCAAGATAATCCATGTAAGTCTGACGTGGGTGTGCCTGAT
>NW_013864899.1:0-326 GCF_000517525.1 Limulus polyphemus
GACCTGGGCCCTGAAGAAGAAAGAAGGGGCTTGTTGATAAGAACAGAAATGAAAATGCTGATGTGGCTGTTGGGAATGTTGCTGAAAGAGAAAATAGTGAATAAAGAAATTAAGAAAATGACAGAAGTCTGTGGAATAAAGGAAAAGGCAAGAGAAGTGAGGCTGAGGTGGTTTGGTTGTCTGAAGAAAAGAGAAAAAAAACAACAATAAGGAGAACGTTAAAGCTGCCAGTAGCCTGCAAGAGCAGACAGGTAAGAACAGTAATGCATTGCAAAGATGAGAGTAAAGAAGCCATCAATGGCAAAGAAACTATAGAACACCTGGCA
>NW_013864900.1:0-329 GCF_000517525.1 Limulus polyphemus
TTCGCGATTATGGGGCTCGTAATGGAAGTTTGGATAACATGAGGGAGCGACAGGGAGATCAAACAAAGAGTTAATAATGACGTCACTGACGATTAGGGAATTGGTAATGGATATTTGGATAACACAAGGAGGTCAAACAAAGTGCTAATAGTAATGTCACTGATGATTAAAGAATTGGTAACAAATATATTGGGATAACACGAGGAGGCGACAGGAAGGTCAAATAAATAGTTCATAATGACGTCACAGGCGATTAAAGATTTGATGATAGATATTTGGATAACATGAGGAGGCGACAGGAAGGTCAAATAAATAGTTCATAATGACGT
>NW_013864901.1:0-328 GCF_000517525.1 Limulus polyphemus
CCGGGCATTATCTATAATACATCATGAAAAAAAACGCGTTTTAAAATTGTCTTTTCTACAATCACGACATACATATTGTTTCAGACTTTTAATATTTGTTTTCGTTTTACGTTAGACGTTATGACTAATAGACAATAAATCAACATCTTTAAAAAAACTAATACTGTTGTGAGAACAACATTCTACGAATGATATTTCGTGTCAGCGTGAACTTTTTAGAGAGGTATTAATAGCTCATGCCAGATTTGACATTCCTAAATGAATGGAACGAAATAATCCATACTTAATAGATGTGTTTACTTCATACTTAGAATTGTCCTTTTGGCCC
>NW_013864902.1:0-329 GCF_000517525.1 Limulus polyphemus
AGAATTGTTTTCCAGTAGACAATATATTCTACAAGTTATTAGAATTGTTTTCCAGTAGACAGCATACTCTACAAGTTATTAGAATTGTTTTCTACTAAACAATATATTCTACAAGTTAATAGAATTGTTTTCCACTAAACAATATATTCTACAAGTTATTATAATGTTTTCCACTAAACAATATATTCTACAAGTTATTATAATGTTTTCCAGTAGACAATATACTCTACAAGTTATTATAATTGTTTGTTTTCCAGTAGACAGTATACTCTACAAGTTATTAGAATTGTTTTCCAGTAGACAGTATACTCTACAAGTTATTAGAATTG
>NW_013864903.1:0-329 GCF_000517525.1 Limulus polyphemus
CTTTACGTTACTATTGAACAACTGTTACTTTCTGATCATGGCCAGTTACTAAGTTTGTCTGGACTGGCTTTAAGTTACTGTTGAAGACCTGTTACTTTCTGTTAATGGCCAGTGACTAGGTTTGCCTGGACTAGCTTTACGTTACTATTGAACAACTGTTACTTTCTGATCATGGCCAATTACTAAGTTTGTCTGGACTAGCTTTAAGTTACTGTTTAAGAACTGTTACTTTCTGTTCATGGCCAGTTACTAAGTTTGTCTGAACTAGATTTAAGTTACTGTTGAAGAACTGTTACTTTCTGTTCATGGCCAGTCACTAAGTTTGTCTG
>NW_013864904.1:0-450 GCF_000517525.1 Limulus polyphemus
TGCTAAAAACAGTGTTCTACTGGGAAAGAAATCGCCAACAAATTATCTAAGAACAGTGTTCTACTGGGAAAGCAATCGCTAACAAATTGGATAAGAACAGTTTTCTACTGGAAAAGGAATCGCCAACAAATTTGCTAAGAACAGTGTTCTACTGGGAAAGGGATCGCCAACAAACTGTCTAAAAACAATGTTCTACTGGGAAAGGAATCGCCAACAAATTTGCTAAGAACAGTGTTCTACTAAGAAAGGAATCGCCAACAAATTATCTAAGAACAGTGTTCCACTGGAAAAGGAATCATCAACAAATTGGCCACGAACAGTGTTCTACTGGGGAAAGGAATCGTCAACAAATTGATTAAGAACAGTGTTCTACTGGGAAAGGAATCACCAACAAATTTCTAAGAAGAGTGTTCTACTGGGAAAGGAATCGCCAACAAATTGGCTAAGAAC
>NW_013864905.1:0-329 GCF_000517525.1 Limulus polyphemus
AAACTTTGAATAATTGACTCAGTTACTACACGTTGTTTTATTATAGACTTTGAATAATTGACTCAGTTACTACACGTTGTTTTATTATAGACTAGTGAATAATTGACTCAGTTACTACCCATGTTTTATTATAGACTTGTGAATAATTGACTCAGTTACTATCCGTTGTTTTATTATAGACTTTGAAAAATTGACTCAGTTACTACACATGTTGTTTTATTATAGACTTGTGATTAATTGACTCAGTTACTACCCGTTGTTTTATTATAGACTTGTGAATAATTGACTCAGTTACTACCCGTTGTTTTATTATAGACTTTGAATAATTG
>NW_013864906.1:0-329 GCF_000517525.1 Limulus polyphemus
AGTTTAAAAAGTATTACTTATTATAATTGGTGCCAATTACAAATAAATGAAAGTATCTATGTAGACCACACACTATAGTGTAAATATCTGTGTAGACCGCACACTATAGTGTAAATATCTGTGTAGACTGCATGCTATAGTGTAAATATCTGTGTAGACTGCACACTATAGTAGCATCACTTTTTCTATGGAAATAGTGGTATTAAGGCTACAGTGTGATATATGGAGATAGTGGTATTCAAGTTACAGTGTGATATATGGAAATAGTGGTATTAAAGTTACAATGTGATTGGTGGAAATAGTGGTACTAAAGTTACAATGTGATAGGT
>NW_013864907.1:0-324 GCF_000517525.1 Limulus polyphemus
GCCCTGGTAAAAATGCAGCATCACAGGTACAGTTTAATAATGTCCTGGCAACAATGCAGCATCATAGGTACAGTTTAATAATGTCCTGGTAACAATGCAGCATCACAGGTACAGTTTAATAATGTCCTGGCAACAATGCAGCATCACAGGTACAGTGTAATAATGTCCTGGTAACAATGCAGCATCAGAGATACAGTGTAATAATGTCCTGGCAACAATGCAGCATCACAAGTGCAGTTTAATAATGTCCTGGTAACAATGCAGCATCACAGGTACAGTTTAATAATGTCCTGGTAACAATGCAGCATCACAGGTACAGTTTAA
>NW_013864908.1:0-731 GCF_000517525.1 Limulus polyphemus
TAGCTTTCTAGTAGAGTAGCTAGTCAAGAGTAGCTTTCTAGTGCAGTAGCCAGTCAAGAGTAGCTTTCTAGTAGAGTAGCCAGTCAAGAGTAGCTTTCTAGTACAGTAGCCAGTCAAGAGTAGCTTTCTAGTAGAGTAGCCAGTCAAGAGTAGCTTTCTAGTAGAGTAGTCAGTCAAGAGTGGCTTTCTAGTAGAGTAGTCAGTCAAGAGTAGCTTTCTAGTGCAGTAGCCAGTCAAGAGTAGCTTTCTTGTGCAGTAGCCCGTCAAGAGTAGCTTTGTAGTGCAGTAGCCAGTCAAGAGTAGCTTTCTAGTGCAGTAGCCAGTCAAGAGTAGCTTTCTAGTAGAGTAGTCAGTCAAGAGTGGCTTTCTAGTAGAGTAGCTAGTCAAGAGTAGCTTTCTAGTGCAGCAGCCAGTCAAGAGTAGTTTTCTAGTAGAGTAGTCAGTCAAGAGTGGCTTTCTAGTAGAGTAGTCAGTCAAGAGTAGCTTTCTAGTAGAGTAGCCAGTCAAGAGTAGGTTTCTAGTAGAGTAGCCAGTCAAGAGTAGCTTTCTAGTAGAGTAGCTAGTCAAGAGTAGCTTTCTAGTAGAGTAGCCAGTCAAGAGTGGCTTTCTAGTAGAGTAGCCAGTCAAGAGTGGCTTTCTAGTAGAGTAGCTAGTCAAGAGTAGCTTTCTAGTAGAGTAGCTTTCTAGTACAGTAGCCAGTCAAGAGTATCCTTCTAGTAGAGTAGCTAGTC
>NW_013864909.1:0-434 GCF_000517525.1 Limulus polyphemus
TAACGATACTGTGTACTGTTAATAAAAAAACACAATATTTAACGATACTGTGTACTTTCAATTAGTAGACATAATATTCAAAGATAATGTGTACTGTCAGTAAGAAAACACAAGATTTAACAATAATGTGTCCTGTCAATAAGAAGACACAAGATTTAACAATACTGTGTACTGTCAATAAGAAGACACAAGATTTAACGATACTGTGTACTTTCAATAAGTAGACACTAGATTTAACAATACTGTGTACTGTCAATAAGAGGACACAAGATTTAACTATACTGTGTACTGTAATAAGAAGACACAAGGTTTAACAATACTGTGTACTCTCAATAAGAAGACACAAGATTTAACAAACTGTGTACTGTCAATAAGAAGACACACGAATTAGCAATACTGTGTACTATCTATAAAAAGACACAAGATTTAACGAT
>NW_013864910.1:0-329 GCF_000517525.1 Limulus polyphemus
AGGGTAAAGAAAAATGTTCAGCATTTTCGTGCTTTAGTTTGGATATGCTGTCCGGATATACTCGAGTAGAGACTTACAGTTTACACACGATATCCGGATATACTCGAGTGCAGACTTACAGTTTACACACGATGCCCGGTTATACTCGAGTAGAGACTTACAGTTTACACACGATGCCCGGTTATACTCGAGTAGAGACTTACAGTTTACACACGATGTCCGGATATACTCGAGTACAGACTTACAGTTTACACACGATGTCCGGATATACTCGAGTAGAGACTTACAGTTTATACACGATGTCCTGATATGCTCGAGTGCAGACTTAC
>NW_013864911.1:0-379 GCF_000517525.1 Limulus polyphemus
ATGATAATAGTTTATGAAACTTATAATAATAAAGTACACACGCCTGGTACATGATAATAGTTTATTAAACTTGTAGTAATAAAGTACTCACGCCTGGTACATGATAATAGTTTATGAAACTTATAGTAATAAATTACGCATGCCAGGTACATGATAATAGTTTATTAAACTTATAGTAATAAAGTACTTATGCCTGGTACATGATAATAGTTCATTAAACTTATAGTAATAAAGTACTCACGCCTGGTACATGATAATAGTTTATGAAGCTTATAGTAATAAAGTACACACGCCAGGTACATGATAATAGTTTATGAAACTTATAATGATAAAGTACTCACGCCTGGTACATGATAATAGTTTATGAAACTTATAGTAA
>NW_013864912.1:0-328 GCF_000517525.1 Limulus polyphemus
TTTTACCCACGAATAGTCACATTATAACACTCCCACGGCTGAAAGGGCGAGCATGTTTGGTGTGACGGGGATTCGAACCCGCGACCTTCAGATTGCGAGTCAAGCGCCCTAACCACCTGGCCATGCCGGGCCTTGAATTTATGATGACATAAGATGGTGATGATTTTTAATAGAATTATTTTTGTGAATCAAAATCTATATACAATCTGCACATTACGTTTGTTTAGTTGTAGTAAAGTGCAAAGGTACACAATGGACTATCTTTGTTCTGCCAACCGCAGGTATTGAAACCCTACCTTTAGCGTTATAAGCCCATTAACCTACCGCG
>NW_013864913.1:0-329 GCF_000517525.1 Limulus polyphemus
CAACTAACGACATATTTACGGATCTAGGAGTGTGATGTATGAAGTAAATAGGGTTCAAATGTTTGACTGTGAAGTGAGTTCAACTAACGACATATTTACGGATCTAGGAGTGTGATGTATGAAGTAAACAGGGTTCAAATGTTTGACTGTGAAGTGAGTTCAACTAACGACATATTTACGGATTTAGGAGTATGATGTATGAAGTAAATAGGGTTCAAATGTTTGACTGTGTAGTGAGTTCAACTAACGACATATTTACGGATCTAGAAGTGTGATGTATGAAGTAAATAGGGTTCAAATGTTTGACTGTGAAGTGAGTTCAACTAACG
>NW_013864914.1:0-327 GCF_000517525.1 Limulus polyphemus
ATATAATAAATCAATAACAATTAACAATAACTTAATTAACTGTACAGAATTACAAACACAAAATTACAATTCAACAAAGTCTCTTAATTTTACGGGATGTATCTTCTTCCGTACTGGTCTCCATCTCGTTGGCTTCTGCTTCATGTGGGATTCATCTACTTCATCAGAAAATGTCCTATCATCGGTAACAGTCACATCAGTGGTAGTAACTTCACCAAGAGCTTCATCGTTTCCCTTCTCAAAACTGAGTAGAGTTTCTTCTTCGATGGTGGATTCTTCAGGTGTCACGTCTTCAGCAGCGTCATTTGTTTAGTGGTCCACCTCGTC
>NW_013864915.1:0-326 GCF_000517525.1 Limulus polyphemus
ACCAGTCGCTATCCATCTGTAGTAAAAGACCTACCAGCTACAATCCATCTGTAATAAAAGACCTACGAGCCACTCTCTATCTATAGTAAAAGACCTATCACCCACTATCCATTAATAATAAAACACCTACCAGTCACTATCCATTAATAATAATACACCTACCAGTCACTATCCATCTATAATAAAAGACCTACCAGCCACTATCCATCTGTAATAAAAGACCTACAAGCCACTATCCATCTGTAATAAAAGACCTACAAGTCATTCTCTATCTATAGTAAAAGACCTATCACCCACTATCCATATAATAATAAAACACCTAGCAG
>NW_013864916.1:0-329 GCF_000517525.1 Limulus polyphemus
AAACAAGAAGAGAGATTACAGCAGTTGTTAGAGGAAAAACAAAAGAAACAAGAAGAACGAGAAATTAAACAAGAAGAGAGATTACAGCAGTTGTTAGAGGAAAAACAAAAGAAACAAGAAGAACGAGAAATTAAACAAGAAGAGAGATTACAGCAGTTGTTAGAGGAAAAAGAATAGAAACAAGAAGAACGAGAACTTAAACAAGAAGAGAGATTACAGCAGTTGTTGGAGAAAAAAGAAAAGAAACAAGAAGAGAAATTACAGCAGTTGTTAGAGGAAAAAGAAAATAAACAAGAAGAACGAGAAAAGAAACAAGAAGAGAGACAACA
>NW_013864917.1:0-579 GCF_000517525.1 Limulus polyphemus
CACTATTGTAGGCATGTACTCTATTCACTATTGTAGGCATGTACTGTATTCACTACTGTAGGCATGTACTGTATTCACTATTGTAGGCATGTACTGTATTCACTATTGTAGGCATGTACTGTATTCACTATTGTAGGCATGTACTGTATTCACTATTGTAGGCATGTACTGTATTCACTATTGTAGGCATGTACAGTATTCACTATTGTAGGCATGTACTGTATTCACTATTGTAGGCATGTACTGTATTCACTATTGTAGGCATGTACTCTATTCACTATTGTAGGCATGTACTGCTCTCACTATTGTAGGCATGTACTGTATTCACTATTGTAGGCATGTACAGTATTCACTATTGTAGGCATGTACAGTATTCACTATTGTAGGCATGTACTCTATTCACTATTGTAGGCATGTACTGTATTCACTATTGTAGGCATGTACTCTATTCACTGTTGTAGGCATGTACTGTATTCACTATTGTAGGCATGTACTCTATTCACTATTGTAGGCATGTACTGTATTCACTATTGTAGGCATGTACTGTATTCACTATTGTAGGCATGTACTGTATTCACT
>NW_013864918.1:0-327 GCF_000517525.1 Limulus polyphemus
ATATGATGGTCTTATCTCTGGGGTTATATGATGGTCTTATCTCTTGGGTTATATGATAATCCTATCTCTTGGGTTACATGATGTTCTTATCTCTTGGGTTATATGATAATCTTATATCGTGGGTTACATGATGTTCTTATCTCTTGGGTTACATGATGTTCTTATCTCTTGGGTTACATGATGGTCTTATCTTTTGGGTTCTATGATAATCTTATATCGTGGGTTACATGATGGTCTTATCTCTTGGGTTACATGATGTTCTTATCTTTTGGGTTATATGATAATCTTATCTCTTGGGTTACATGATGTTCTTATCTTTTGGGTTAT
>NW_013864919.1:0-329 GCF_000517525.1 Limulus polyphemus
AGTCAACATCACTGGCTGAATCTTTCATCTACGACACTCTAACTGGTGGTCAACATCACTGGCTGAATCTTTCACTTACGACACTCTAACAGGTGGTCAACATCATTAACTGAATCTTTCACTTATGATACTCCAACAGGCGGTCAATATCATTAGCCGAGTCTTTCACTTACGACACTCCAACAGGCGGTCAACATCACTGGCTGAATCTTTCACTTACGACACTCTAACAGGCGGTCAATATCATTAGCAGAATCTTTCACTTACGCCACTCCAACAGGCGGTCAATATCATTAGCAGAATCTTTCACTTACGACACTCCAACAGGT
>NW_013864920.1:0-329 GCF_000517525.1 Limulus polyphemus
TTGTGAAGTCCTCCAGAGGTACTACGGTAAATCTGTGAATGAATGTATAACGCAAGAAACGTGGTTTTGATACCCGCAGCGTGTACAGCACAGAATGCCCATGGTGTAGCTTTATGCTTAATTACGAACAAACAAACAATTACTTGTGAATATGTTTATACAAGTCAGCTATCTAGAAATTAAAAATATCAACTCGATGAAAATAAAACAGATCTATGTTCGACATACTTCTCACTCAGCTTTAAGATAATATGATTATAATAAAGTTTTTTATATTAATTAACAAGATGCTGCCATTCTCGTTAAGAAGATTAAAGAAAACGTTAGCA
>NW_013864921.1:0-328 GCF_000517525.1 Limulus polyphemus
AAGGACAGTTAGCGCAGATAGCCGTCGAGTAACTTTGCGGAAAATTAAAAAAAATTCTCTTTCTGTGCGCTCCCCCCCCCCAGAGGATGAGCAGTATATAACGGGATCATAACACTAAAATACCTGATTTCGATACTCGTGGTGGGCAAAGCACAGATAGCCCATTTTGTAGCTTTGCACTTAACTAATAACAAACAATCATCAATCTTCCTGTGGGCCAGCGGTAAGTCTACGGACCTATGACGTTAAAATCCGGTATACTATTCTCTGATATAGATAGTGCGCAGATGTGCTAAAACTCCAAAAACGACAAGAACCTTTCCTTATA
>NW_013864922.1:0-329 GCF_000517525.1 Limulus polyphemus
TTCCCATACTAGTGTTTCTGCTAGTATTTTCAATTATTATTTTCTGACGAAATACTTTATACCATACAAATGCTTTCATTCATTAAAAATAATAATAATAATGCGTGTTCCATTTCGACCTTAGGCCTACATCAGATACCAGATGAAGATAATAACAAACGTGTCTTGTATACCAACTATCACTTAGGCTACGTAACAAAATATTTGATAGGAAACTCTACGTAAATGAAATACAAGAAAATGAGCTATGGGCAATTATTTCAAAAGTTAATTTTACATTAATCTGTATATATATCTGTGTGTAAATATAATTAGATACTTGTACTAGC
>NW_013864923.1:0-329 GCF_000517525.1 Limulus polyphemus
CCTAGTTTAGTTTGATCATCTTGGTGTGTTCAATAGTTATAAATAATATATTATCTTTAGTCTAATAACAAGTGTCTTCCTAGTTTAGTTTGATCGCCTTAATGTGTTCAATAATTCTAAATAATCTATTATCTTTAGTCTAATAACAAGTGTCTTCCTAGTTTAGTTTGATCGCCTTAATGTGTTCAATAATTCTAAATAATATATTATCTTTAGTCTAATAACAAGTGTCTTCCTAGTTTAGTTTGATCATCTTGGTGTGTTCAATAGTTATAAATAATATATTATCTTTAGTCTAATAACAAGTGTCTTCCTAGTTTAGTTTGATC
>NW_013864924.1:0-329 GCF_000517525.1 Limulus polyphemus
AGAAGAGGGATGCTTTCAGAGAGGTTTGTAGGTCTTTGCTGGCACTGTAAAAAACCTGGGCACAAGAAGGCTCAATGCCGGCAACTTCAACACAGGAAAGATGCCATTGCAGGAAAGGCTGCTACCCAGAAAGGTTGTTGGAACTGTGGAGAGCAAGGACAAATTAGGAGTCAGTGTAAGAAGAATACTACCAATAAGTCAGCCTCGGGGGAAACCAGTTGTGGTTGGTTTTGAGGGATGCCCACCAACCCCCATCGTGAAAGTCCCAACAGCTAAGTGTAAAATGGCAAGCACACATGGTGTCTACGTGACAGAAAAGCTGGATGGCC
>NW_013864925.1:0-328 GCF_000517525.1 Limulus polyphemus
GTGAAGTATACGAGTACATATTTACAGTTACTTAATAACAGTATATACTGTTAGACATATATTTACGTACATATTTACACTTACTTAATAACAGTATATACTGTTAGACATATATTTACGTACATATTTACACTTACTTAATAACAGTATATACTGTAAGACATATATTTACGTACATATTTACACTTACTTAATAACAGTATATACTGTTAGACATATATTTACGTACATATTTACACTTACTTAATAACAGTATATACTGTTAGACATATATCTACGTACATATTTACACTTACTTAATAACAGTATATACTGTTAGACATATATC
>NW_013864926.1:0-447 GCF_000517525.1 Limulus polyphemus
GATTGATTCTTTGGGCCTTGTCTGTTGCTTTGGTCATCCCGTAGTCACTGCTATAGAGGTGAGTACAAGTGTTTTGAAAATATCTTATTATAGAAATATATTTACGTAAGATAAAACTCCTAGTCACTGCTATAGAGGTGAGTACAAGTGTTTTGAAAATATCTTATTATAGAAATATATTTACGTAAGATAAAACAAAGTCTGTCTTAAATGTTAATTTCACCTTCCATTCAATTAAAAAGTATCCTTTAGCTATTTTATTTCAACATCTAAAAACGTCACATATGAAAAAAAAAGTTTAATTCGTGTACATCTATGATATACTAGATGTGTTTGCTGATAGAAATACCAACCTTTGCCACCAAAGACTACACACTATATAGTTCATATAATGTATTTTCAAGGTTTTAAAATAATATAACCTTTAATTTGTGTGTTTAAAAAGGC
>NW_013864927.1:0-327 GCF_000517525.1 Limulus polyphemus
AGCACTTAAGTCAACTACAATACCCCCTATATCACAGAAGAGAATTTGGGGTAGGATAAAAGAACATCCACAAGAAAGCCCAATGCTTGTGTAAGAAGTGAAAGACCCACCCAGGCCAGCAGATTTGAAGATTGGAAGGACACTTGTGGCAGGCCATCAAGTAGTACCTATAACAGTGACCAATTTCTCTAAATGTGAGCAGACACTGACATCTATAAGAAGAGCATAGTCCATTTGCCATCATCATAGGCTTTTGAGGTTAGAGAACTTTTTGCGAATTATGCAGACGTCTTTTCGAAAGGAGATACATGATCTCAGCTGCACAGA
>NW_013864928.1:0-329 GCF_000517525.1 Limulus polyphemus
CTAAAAACCTTGTGTCATGCACAGTAAAGAGCACCCGGAGCAACAGAGTTAAAAGAAAGTGCTTTCAAGCAAATCAACAAATCTCATTCTAATGATATCAATCAAATACATATAATATATGCAAAAGTATATGCAATCGAATGTTGATTATCCAACATACTAAGTAATTTTGATTTTAAGATTAAAAATACTTTTATGCATCAGAAAATTTTCAAATTTCACATGCAAAATCTTTATTACCTCCAGATAATTATGAAATGTTTGTTAAAGAAGAACTTTATATTTTATCTGTTATTTTCACTATCGAATCTCTGTACAGGTTCGGTCAA
>NW_013864929.1:0-452 GCF_000517525.1 Limulus polyphemus
GAATAACAACATGACACAGAGTAGAACCATTTAATAACAACATAACACAGAGTAGAACCATTTAATAACAACAAGACACAGAGTAGAACTATTTGAATTACAACATAACACATAGTAGAACCATTTTAATAACAACATAACACAGAGTAGAACTATTTTAATAACAACATAACACAGAGTAGAACCTTTTTAGTTACAACATAACAAAGAGTAGAACTATTTTAATAACAACATAACACAGAGTAGAACCCTTTAGTTACAACATGGCACAGAGTAGAACTATTTTAATAACAACATAACACAGAGTAGAACAATTTTAATAACAACACGTTATTCAAATAGTTCTACTCTGTGTCTTGTTATTAAATAGGTTCTACTCTGTGTTATGTTGTTATTAAAATAGTTCTACTCTGTGTCATGTTTTTTTATTAAAACCATAACACAGAGTAGAA
>NW_013864930.1:0-500 GCF_000517525.1 Limulus polyphemus
TTTCAATACTCATTCCATCAGCCTCTCAAATGTTGCTGGAGCATTACTGAGCCCGAATGGCATCACTCGGTATTGCCAGAGACCTTGGCCATAACTAAATGCTGTCTTGGGTCTATCTGCTTCAGCCATTTTTATTTGATGGAAACCTGACTTTAAGTCCAGAGTTGAAAACCACCTGGCTCCACTTAGGGCATCAAGAGTATCATCAATTCTTGGCAGTGGGTATGAGTCTTTTTCGGTTATGCTGTTAAGAGCCCTGAAGTTCACACAGCAACGTTGGGTCCCATCCCACTTCTGACACCAATTTGTTATGTCTCCGCATTCAGCAGTCTCTCGATCATTAATATTGTTACGTCTCCGTTTGTTAATTAACTTTCCGTAACTTCGTTCCGACGAAACTTTAGCGACACAACTCCTTGCTTAATGAAACTGGTTTATTCTTTCTGAATATAACTTCACAATACACTTGATTTCAACATTCGCGCTAAAACAAACGCTAT
>NW_013864931.1:0-330 GCF_000517525.1 Limulus polyphemus
AAGTTGCACGGTAGGGGAAAAAAACGCGCCTGTATTTAAATGTCACACCTGAACGCTCACATTCCTTTTAATTATGTTTGAAATTATGAACATTGCTCAACATCATGAAAATTAAACCTTATTTTCAATAAGCAATCCTGAAAAATATTTGGGGATGCTTAACTTTTTTCCAGGTGTATACATCAGAAAGTTTTCTAATTTCACACGCAAAATCTTTATAATGTCCAGATAGTTATCAAACATTTCTTAAGAAAAAGCTTAATATTTTATCTTGTTATTTTCACAAACAAATTTCTGTATGGACTCTGTTGATTTGACTACCATAAGAAA
>NW_013864932.1:0-329 GCF_000517525.1 Limulus polyphemus
GTTTAAACATCTCAAGAACAATGTTGTAAAACACACAATGACGTTTAAACATCCCAAGAACAATGTTGTAAAACCCTTAATGACGTTCAAACCTCCCAAGAACAATGTTGTAAAACACACAATGACGTTTAAACATCGCAAGAACAATGTTGTAAAACCCTTAATGACGTTTAAACCTCCCAAGAACAATGTTGTAAAACCCTTAATGACGTTTAAACATCCCAATAACAATGTTGTAAAACCCTTAATGACGTTTAAACCTCCCAAGAACAATGTTGTAAAACACACAATGACGTTTAAACATCCCAAGAACTAATGTTGTAAAACAC
>NW_013864933.1:0-600 GCF_000517525.1 Limulus polyphemus
GCACCAGGCCATACCAGGCACTAGAATCTGCGAGTCGAGCACCCTAACCACCAGGCCATACCAAGCACTAGAACCTGGGAGTCGAGCACCCTAACCACCAGGCCATACCAGGCACTAGAATCTGCGAGTCAAGCACCCTAACCACCAGGCCATGCCAGGCACTAGAACTTGGGAGTCGAGCACCCTAACCACCAGGCCATACCAGAAACTAGAATCTGCGAGTCGAGTACCCTAACCACCAGGCCATGCCAGGTACTAGAATCTGCGAGTCGAGTACCCTAACCACCAGGCCATGCCAGGCACTAGAACCTGGGAGTCGAGCACCCTAACCACCAGGCCATACCAGGCACTAGAATCTGCGAGTCGAGCACCCTAACCACCAGGCCATGCCAGGCACTAGAGCCTGGGAATCGAGCACCCTAACCACCAGGCCATGCCAGGCACTAGAACTTGGGAGTCGAGCACCCTAACCACCAGGCCATACCAGGCACTAGAATCTGCGAGTCGAGTACCCTAACCACCAGGCCATGCCAGGCACTAGAGCCTGGGAGTCGAGCACCCTAACCACCAGGCCATGCCAGGCACTAGAACTTGGGGAGT
>NW_013864934.1:0-329 GCF_000517525.1 Limulus polyphemus
ATCAAATCTTGTGTCTTCTTATTGACAGTACACAGTATCGTTAAATATTGTGTTTTCTTATTAACAGGACACATTATTGTTAAATCTTCTGATTTCTTACTGACAGTAAACATTATCGTTAAATCTTTTGTGTTCTTATTGACAGTACACAGTATCGTTAAATCTTGTGTTTCCTTCTTGAAAGTATACAGTATCTTTAAATCTTGTGTCTTCTTATTGAAAGTACACAGTACCTTTAAATCTTGTGTCTTCTTATTGACAGGACACAATATTGTTAAATCTTGTGTTTTCTTACTGACAGTACACATTATCGTTGAATATTGTGTCTT
>NW_013864935.1:0-329 GCF_000517525.1 Limulus polyphemus
TAATTTGTTTTCCTCTGTGTTTTGTTGTGGGGCACATTGAGAACCAGACTGATTATTTATTTATTCTTGACTATTATTGTCTTCTAGGTTATATTAATATAATTGTTTTCCTCTGTGTTTTGTTGTGGAACACATTGAGAACTAGACTGATATTTATTCTTGACTATTATTGTCTTCTAGGTTATATTAATATAATTGTTTTCCTCTGTGTTTTGTTGTGGAGCACATTGAGAACTAGACTGATATTTATTCTTGACTATTATTGTCTTCTAGGTTATATTAATATAATTGTTTTCCTCTGTGTTTTGTTGTGGGGCACATTGAGAACT
>NW_013864936.1:0-327 GCF_000517525.1 Limulus polyphemus
ACTCTCCCACACTGTCTGTTGTTGGCCAATCACACACTGCTTTCACCTTGTCTGGATCGGGTCGCACACCATATTCACTTACAATGTTACCCAAGTAAAGCACCTCTTTCTGGAACAAGTGGCATTTCTTGGGATGGAGTTTGAGGTTTTATGTTTTCAGTCACTTGAATACTTCCTCTAGCTGAAATATTACCTCATCTACCGTTGTTGCAAACACAATGACATCATCCAGGTACACTAGGGCTATCCTGCATTGTAGGCCTTCCAGTACTATTTCCATCAGCCTCTCAAATGTTGTTGGAGCATTGCTAAGCCCGAATGTCATCA
>NW_013864937.1:0-330 GCF_000517525.1 Limulus polyphemus
ATTCCAAATGGAATTTACATTAAATGATAGTTTTGTTTAATTTCATTGACTTTTATAACTAATTTCAGTCCTCATTGACAAAAAAAAATTAAAATGGTCTGTTCAACTTTTTAAATGTTTTTGACAATATCTCTAACTATGAGAAATCCATGGATAAAGTGATTAAGCATTACTTCTATAGATCTAGACCAATGGAAACAGTATTGTTGCGTATCTGCTTATTTGTTAATTTCCAGTAGAAATTCTTTCCTAGTAACTTCAGTGATACAAATCCTTTCTTGATTAAATCAGTTTATTCTTTCTGAATACAAACTTTTAGTACAGTGTAAT
>NW_013864938.1:0-591 GCF_000517525.1 Limulus polyphemus
CCTACTTTTTGTTTTAAAGGAGTTATGGAACGTTTTGCGTTTTGTACCAGTACGTCGTTACATTTAGACGGATCATCTCCAAATTTTGTATGAACGTTCGTTGCGTACTTGCGTATTTACATGCAAAATTCTAGCCTTCTATTATCATTTTTGCGGCTTTTGTGGTCGTTTTATGTTACTCTTTTATTGGCGTTTCTGAAAGCGTATGTGTACTGCAGTGAAGCTTTTGGTTACTGATTATTTTTCGATTTCTTGTTACCAGGGGGTCCTAAATTGATGATTCTTCACCAAATTTGGTATGTAGGTACACTTTAACGTTGTGTAGTAATAAAAACTCTGCAACCTTCCTACTCTTTATTTTAAAGGAGTTATTACTGGTACAAAACGCAAAACGTTCCATAACTCCTACGCAACTATGCAACGAACGTTCATACAAAATTTGGAGTTGCATAGTTGCATATTTACATGCAAAATTCTAGCCTTTCTCGAAATTTTTTCAGTAACGTTCGTTGCATACTTGCGGATTTACATGCAAAATTCTAGTTTTCTATTATATTTTTTTCCAATTTTGTGGTCGTTTTATGTTACTCT
>NW_013864939.1:0-329 GCF_000517525.1 Limulus polyphemus
TGCAGAAATGGTCGACTTCACGTAGTAGATCATTATTTTTTTAATTTTTCGTGAAATAATTTAGTGAACTATGTAGGAGTCTATCAGTTAGTGTTTCTATATTTGCGTAATTGTGCATAAATGCTGAGGAAGTTGATCTAGGAACTCTGTATGTTGTTGTAAGTAGTGTGTTCTGTAGTCTGTAATGTGCTTTGGTGTTATATTTATCCAAGCTGGTGCTGCATATTCTATTACTGGTCGTATTTATTGTTACGTATTTGCTTGTTTGTTAATTTCCAGTAGAAATTCTTTCCGAGAAACTTCAGCGCGCATGCTCCCAGCGTCGCGTG
>NW_013864940.1:0-327 GCF_000517525.1 Limulus polyphemus
AAAAATTCACAACGATATATATATATGGTAAATAAAAACTGATTAAAAATTAACAACGACATATATATATATATGGTAAATAAAACTTCTGTTTAAACATTCACATCGATATATATATATATGGTAAATAAAAAATTTTGATTAAACACTTACAAGGACATATTTATATATATATATATGGTAAATAAAAACTTGTGATTGAAAATTCACAACGACATGTATATGGTAAATAAAAACTTGTGATTAAATATTCACATCGATATATATATATATATATATATGGTAAATAAAAACTTCTGATTAAACACTCACATCGACATATATAAT
>NW_013864941.1:0-328 GCF_000517525.1 Limulus polyphemus
GTATGAATCCTTTTCGGTTATACTGTTAAGAGCCCTGAAGTCCACACAGCAACGTTGGGTCCCATCCTTCTTCTGGACTAACATGACAGGAGCTGACCAGGGACTATCTGACTTCTCGACTATCCCTTCCTTAATTAGACCGTCCATGATCTTCTCCATATCTTGTTGCTTTGCTGGAGCTATTCTCCTCGTAGGGATCTTTATTGGATGGTGATTGCCTGTGTTTATTCTGTGCTCTACCAGGTTTGTGCAGCCGAGGTCATGATCTTTTTTCGAAAAGACATCAGCATAATTCGCCAAAAGTTCTTTCACCTGAAGAGCCTCTGAT
>NW_013864942.1:0-329 GCF_000517525.1 Limulus polyphemus
AGGATGACTGCATCGTTTGGTTCTTTTATAAGGTACAGATAATACGTAGTTGTTATCGTTCTCGTAGCAGGATGACTGCGTCGTTTTGTACTTTTATAAGGACAGATAATACGTAGTTGTTATCGTTCTCGTAGCAGGATGACTCCATACTTGAGAAACCACACACCTGAGAAGCTGCAGGAACATACATATCGATTAACATACCTGAGAAGCTGGAAGAACATATATATCGATTAACATACCTGAGAAGCTGGAAGAACATATATATCGATTAACATACCTGAGAAGCTACAGGAACATACATATCGATTAACATACCTGAGAAGCTA
>NW_013864943.1:0-329 GCF_000517525.1 Limulus polyphemus
TGATCTCCATCCTGGTACAGAGTACACTGTAGAGATTCAGGCAGAGAACAGTATAGGACTCAGTGAACCTTCTGACCCTGTTACATTTACTACACTGGAGGAAGGTAAGTGCCTTAAATTCATCCTGATACAGAATACACTGTAGAGATACAGCCTGAGAACATTATAGGACTCAGTGAACCTTCTGACCCAGTTAAGTGTACTCACAGGTGGAAAGTAGATTTATGTTACTGAGTGAAAATATTGAGAGGTTTTATCCATATTTTTTCGAGTAATAAATACACCCTTAAAATTAACCAAAATAAAAGTACTCTTAATCATATATGTAA
>NW_013864944.1:0-328 GCF_000517525.1 Limulus polyphemus
GATCTGAAAGAAAATCATGCTGTAGTTTGATCAGAAAGAAAACCATGCTGTAGTTTGATCTGAAAGAAAACCCTACTGTAGTTTGATCTGAAAGAAAATCATGCTGTAGTTTGATCTGAAAGAAAACCATACTGTAGTTTGATCTGAAAGAAAACCATGCTGTAGTTTGATCTGAAAGAAAACCATGCTGTAGTTTGATCTGAAATAAAACCATGCTGTAGTTTGATGTGAAAGAAATCCATGCTGTAGTTTGATCTGAAAGAAAACCATGCTGTAGTTTGATCTGAAAGAAAATCATGCTGTAGTTAGATCTGAAAGAATACCATGC
>NW_013864945.1:0-328 GCF_000517525.1 Limulus polyphemus
TACTATAAATGCAGTATGACTGAACTGTGCCTACATGTTATCGTATTACTATAAATCTAGTATGACTGAACTGTGCCTACATGTTATCGTATTACTATAAATGCAGTATGACTGAACTGTACTTACATGTTATCGTATTACTATAAATGCAGTATGACTGAACTGTACCTACATGTTATCGTATTACTATAAATGCAGTATGACTGAACTGTGCCTACATGTTATCGTATTACTATAAATCTAGTATGACTGAACTGTGCCTACATGTTATCGTATTACTATAAATGCAGTATGACTGAACTGTACTTACATGTTATCGTATTACTAT
>NW_013864946.1:0-330 GCF_000517525.1 Limulus polyphemus
CTAGTCTTACATTGCTAAATTAGGGACGGCTAGCGCAGATAGCCCTGGTGTAGCTTTTCGCGAAATTCAAAAACAATTATTTAGTTTTAATAACGAGAGTGTTAAATTAATTATTTGAAAGGTGATAATTTTAACAAATTTCGTTACGTAATTCGGTTATAGTCGTATGTTGTGTGTGTGTAGTTCAATTGTTGTAGTATTGTTGACTTTCTCGAAACTTCTAAGTCTTCCCATTATGTGAATATTGTTACATCATAGCATCTCATAGTTTGTAGAAAGTTCGAGGCCTCAGTTGGACAATGTATATATATATAGGCGACCAAGTGAGTG
>NW_013864947.1:0-329 GCF_000517525.1 Limulus polyphemus
GCTTTAAAATAATATCCCTTTCCAGACGGGTCACGGGTCAAAGGCCATGTTATCCTATTTGTTGACTGCATTCAAAATGTTATTGATCTACTATTTCATGAATTTATTTCAATAAGTTTGAAATCAAAACCGTAGATAATAATTCAAATTTGAGTATTATATGTCATTTACTTTCTTAATTTAAAAAGTAAATATTAAAAAACAGATAAACATCAATTCTTGTGTGTCACGTGGTATGTTGAATGCAGCACTGGTTCAAATTAGATGTTTGTGATGTCAAAATACTAAGTCCATAGTTTTGTATGAATTAGAAACTCAAATTACCAATA
>NW_013864948.1:0-329 GCF_000517525.1 Limulus polyphemus
GTAATTTGGTATCAAACTGTAGATTATAATTCAAATTTTAGAACTATGCATTACTCAATTTCTTAACTTAAAAGTAAATATAAAAAACACCACAAATACACATCGAGTTTTGTGTGTCACATGGTATGCTGAATGCAACACTGGTTCAAATTAGATGTTTGTGAAGTCAAAATACTAATTCTATAGTTTCGTACGAATTGGAAACTCAAATTACCGATATTGAAAAGCTATAATACAAAATAATAAGGTCTTATATTTCTTATTTGCTAATGTATTGCTCATGTAATAAATAAAACACAGTAGCACCCCGCCCATCTCTTTTCATTTTT
>NW_013864949.1:0-428 GCF_000517525.1 Limulus polyphemus
ACCTCTTTATTACCACTAACATTAATTTTGCAATTTCTCATTCACATTTTGTTGGTTTTCTAGAGTTAATTACAGTTTAAATGTGTTTATTCCATCTAACTATCATTTGGTGGATATTTTCTATCGTTTTGGAGAACATTCTATTCCGACGTCTACTATTATATCTACACTAGTATCCGTTTACGTGAATTTATAATGTTTAGAGTTTTATTTTTCGTTTTCTGTATTTAGTTCTCGTTCTACGTGTTTTGTCGCTCCTTTTCTTTATATCTGACAACTATTTATATAAGCTAATTTGAACAAGAACAATATTTATGGTGCTGACTTGAGTATTAGAAACACACGATGTTTGACAGTAATCGAATCTTTGATAGAATATAACGAATAGCTTTATCCTATTTTGAAACACTAAACTTCGTAATATAGTG
>NW_013864950.1:0-329 GCF_000517525.1 Limulus polyphemus
ATCCTTTTGTTTCATAAGAGAACATATTTTTATCCTTTTGTTTCACAAGAAAACATATTTTTATCATTTTGTTTCATCAGAGAACATATTTTTATCATTTTGTTTTGCAAGAAAACATTTTTATCATTTTGTTTTGCAAGAAAACATTTTTATCATTTTGTTTCATAAGAGAACATATTTTTATCATTTTGTTTCACAAGAGAACATATATTTATCACTTTGTTTCATAAGAGAACATATTTTTATCATTTTGTTTCATCAGAGAACATATTTTTATCCTTTTGTTTCATAAGAGTACATATTTTTATCCTTTTGTTTCATAAGAGAAC
>NW_013864951.1:0-329 GCF_000517525.1 Limulus polyphemus
TCCTTTCGAAAAGGCGTCAGCATAATTTGCCAAAAGTTCTTTTACCTGAAGAGCCTGTGATGACGACAAATGGACTATGCTCTTCTTATACAGATCAGTCAAATATTCTGGAAGTGTATGTCCTTTCTTTACAGTTGTATTCCTTGCTTTAACACTGACTGGCTCTACCTCCTGGCTCACACCCAACAATGCCCCTTCCTTAAGTGTCTACTCACATTTAGAGAAATTGGCCACTGTTATAGGTACTACTTGACGACCTGCTACAAGTGACCTTCCAATCTTCAAATCCGCTGGCCTGGATGGGTCTTCCACAGCTTCTACAAGCATTG
>NW_013864952.1:0-329 GCF_000517525.1 Limulus polyphemus
ACACACGATCACATTATAATACATCCTAGAGAATAAACTCACAGATTGGTAAGTAAAGTTTGTAAGGTGTGGCTTCACGAACGATCACTTTATAATACAACCTACAAAATAAACTCATAGATTGGTAAGTACAGTCTGTAAAGTGTGACCTCACACACGATCACATTATAATATAACCTATAGAATAAACTCATAGATTGGTAAGTTCAGTCTGTATGGTGTGGTTTCACATACGATCACATTATAATACAACCTACAGAATAAACTCGTAGATTGGTAAGTACAGTCTGTAAGGTGTGGCTTCACAAACGATCACATTATATTATAAC
>NW_013864953.1:0-323 GCF_000517525.1 Limulus polyphemus
GCTATTCGTTTGATATATAGGTCATGTGTTCAGATATATATATATATATGGAGTTGTGGTTGATGCTATTAGTTTGATTTATAGGTTATGTGTTCATATATATGTGAAGTTGTGGTTGATGCTATTAGTTTGATTTATAGGTTATGTGTTTATATATATATATGTGAAGTTGTGGTTGATGCTATTCGTTTGATATATAGGTCTTCTCAGTATACTGCCATTTTAAATTATTTAATTTATTATAGATATGTTTCATTCCAAACATTTATAAAGTGGAAGTAATCATTGAATTTTAACAATTTTCCCAGGGAAAATGCAAGTTC
>NW_013864954.1:0-329 GCF_000517525.1 Limulus polyphemus
CTGGCCAACACCAGACAATGTAGGAGAGTTAAGAAGTTTCTTGGGACTCTGTACGTATTACCGGAAGTTTGTGAAGGACTTTTCAACCCCAAGCTGCTCCATTACATGATTTGACTAAAAAAGGCCAGAAGTTTTTGAATGGACAGTTTCTTGCCAGCATTCTTTCAAGACGTTGAAGGAAAAATTGGCCTTTGCTCCACTTTTAAAGCTTCCAGATCCCTCACTGCCAAACATACTGGATTGTGATGCTAATAATGTCGGAATTAGGGGAGTGTTGTCTCAGAAAGTGGGCGAAAACGAACATGTAGTGGCCTACTTCAGTAGGATTT
>NW_013864955.1:0-329 GCF_000517525.1 Limulus polyphemus
TACCTTGATTAAAAATAACTTGGCTTTGAAGCAAAAAACATGTCGATGTCCTCTTTAACACCTTTCACATTTGCATACGTTTTCACATTAAGATGGTGTTGCAGCGAACGAAAAATATGGTAATCTGATGGTGCCATATCTGGAGAATATGGTGGGTGGGGAGAACTTCCCAACCCGACTCTATAATCTTGTGTTGCATCAAACATATGGATGAGCCTTGTCGTGGAGAAGAAGAACACCTTTCCGATTGGCGAGTGAATGGCGTTTCTGATGAAGGGCTTGATTTAAACGTTCCAGTTGCTGACCATAGATCTCTACATTGACAGTTT
>NW_013864956.1:0-329 GCF_000517525.1 Limulus polyphemus
GTCGAAACGTTGTACATTTGCTGTTATGTTAAACTTATATTAAAGTTTTTCTTTTGTTTTGTTTACCCATTCAAGCCGTCTCCAGCCATTATTGCTGTATATATGTACTCTCGGCCTCGTGTCCTCGGTGTATATGAGTACTCTCGACCACGTTATCCTTGCTATAGAAATATACTTTTGTTTATTTATCATCAGTTATATTATAATATTATTGAAAAAACTATTAAGGCAAGAGTGTTTTATATCTATCTATTCATCTTCATGTTTTCTCTTTCATCGTTTTAGTAAGGGGGCGTAGCTCAGATGGTAGAGCGCTCGCTTAGCATGCG
>NW_013864957.1:0-329 GCF_000517525.1 Limulus polyphemus
AAATGTCGGAATTGGAGGAGTGTTTTCTCAGAAAGTGGGCGAAAACGAACATGTGGTGGCCTATTTCAGTAGGGTGTTGAGTAGACCAGAGAGGAACTACTGTGTAACACGGAGGGAACTCCTTGCTATAGTAAAGAGTCTGACATATTTACATCCTTACCTCTATGGTGCAAGGTTTACCATCAGGACAGACCATGCTGCGTTACGCTGGTTAAGATAATTAAAGAACCCAGAGGGACAACTGGCACGTTGGATCGGAATGATAAACCAGTATAACTATGATATTGAATACAGAGAACGAAATCTCATGGAAATGACTGATGGAATGA
>NW_013864958.1:0-329 GCF_000517525.1 Limulus polyphemus
AAAGTTATCTCTGTAGGTATGGGGGAGGATATGTTGGTTTGCTGGATAGAAAACTAGTTAGAGAGAAGAAAACAGAGGGTTATTATGGAGTTTAGTCAAATTGATGATGAGAAAACCTTGTTGAAATGTTGTACATTTGCTGTTATGTTAAACTTATATTAAAGTTTTTCTTCATTACCAATCCAAGCCGTCTCCAACCATTATTAGTCTCAAGGTGGGTTCCTTGTCATCGAAATCTCTGAACTGGGGATCTGTTTGAGGTGTTTAAGATTGTTAATGTGTGAGATAGCAATTTTTTTCTTTTTTTTTATGAGTATGGTTGTGTTTAT
>NW_013864959.1:0-329 GCF_000517525.1 Limulus polyphemus
GTTGTTGGAACTGTGGAGAGCAAGTGTAAGCCAGTGTAAGAAGAATTCTACCAATAAGTCAGCCTCGGGGAAACCAGTAGTGGTTGGTGTTGAGGGATGCCCACCAACCCCCATCATGAAAGTCCCAACAGCTAGGTGTAAAATGCCAAGCACGCATAGTGTCTACGTGATAGGAAAGCTGGATTGTCAAAAGTGCAACTTTGTCATAGATTCTGCATCTCAGCAAACCGTTGTGCGTATCAAGGTGCTGGATCACAAAGGAGTACCAGACGCTATACAGAAGCTCTGTGGTGTGACAGGACATTATGCAAGGTTGTGAGGACCAGTGT
>NW_013864960.1:0-328 GCF_000517525.1 Limulus polyphemus
TCATCTTATTTGTTGATTCACATTCCAAAATTTTATTGAATTACTATTTCATGAATTTATGTCAATAAGTTCGGTATCAAACTGTAGATTATAATTCAAATTTTAGGACTATACATTACTAAATTTCCTAATTTAAAGATAAACATCAATATTTGTGTATTATGTGGTATGTTGAATGCAGAACTGGTTCAAATTATATGTTTATGATGTAAAAATACTAAGTCTGCAGTTTCTTTTGAATTAGAAACTCAAATTACCGATATTGACAAGCTAGAATATAAAACAAGGTTTTATTATTTCTATTTGCTAAGATATTGCTCATGTAAAA
>NW_013864961.1:0-329 GCF_000517525.1 Limulus polyphemus
GAAGCTTTTGTTTACTGATTGTTTCTCGATTTCTTGTTACCAGTGGGTCCTAATTTGACGATTCTTCACCAAATTTGGTATGTAGGTACACTTTAACGTTGCGTAGTAATATGAAGAGTTATACCTTCCTACTATTTGTTTTAAAGAAGTTATTAAATGTTTTGCGTTTTGTACCAGTACTTCGTTCCATTTGGACGGATCTTCTCGAAATTTGTTCAAAAACGTTCTTTGCATACTTGCGTATTTACATTCAAAATCCAAGCCTTGTATTATCATTTTTGCGAATTTTATGGTCGTTTTATGTTACTCTTTTATTGGCTTTTCTGAAA
>NW_013864962.1:0-330 GCF_000517525.1 Limulus polyphemus
CCCTTGATGTGTACTATTCAGAATGGACATCATTTCATCGAAATTCCCAATATTTATTCCATAATCGTATATCAAAATAGGCGAGCTTCGATTTTTCTTTTTTCCTTCAGGTATAATAAACAAAACTAGGGCTTTAAATATAAGATTATTCAACCCAAATCACCCACATCTAACAGATCATGACGTCTTATTACAAAATAAACCGCTCCTTTTGGATTATCTTTACTCTGAATGAGCGAAAGTTCTATTTTATTTAACTCTTGACGCGACATAATACTTTTTCGTTAATGTTATAATGTCTCAATTTCGAATTTTCGGCCTAAATAAACA
>NW_013864963.1:0-329 GCF_000517525.1 Limulus polyphemus
AGTGTATATTTTCCAAGTATGTTACAACTGAACGTTATCCAGAGTACCTTTGTTCATGTACATTTTACAAGTATGCTACAACTGAATGTTATCCAGAGTACCTTTGTTTGTGTATATTTTCCAATTATGTTACAACTGAACATTATCCAGAGTATCTTTGTTAGTGAGTATTTTCCAAGTATGTTACAGCTGAACATTATCCAGAGTATCTTTGTTAGTGTATATTTTCCAAGTATGTTACAACTGAACGTTATCCAGAGTACCTTTGTTCATGTACATTTTACAAGTATGTTACAACTGAGCATTATCCAGAGTATCTTTCTATTGTA
>NW_013864964.1:0-329 GCF_000517525.1 Limulus polyphemus
GCATATTACTACGCAACGTTAAAGTGTACCTACATACCAAATTTGGTGAAGAATCATCAATCTAGGACCCTCTGGTAACAAGAAATCGAAAAACAATCAGTAACCAAAAGCTTCACTGCAGTACACATACGCTTTCAGAAAAGACAATAAAAGAGTAACATAAAACGACCACAAAAGTCGCAAAAATTAAAATAGAAGGCTAGAATTTTGCATGTAAATACGCAAGTATGCAACGAACGTTCTTGAAAAAATTTCGAGAAGATCCGTCCAAATGGAACGAAGTACTGGTACAAAAACGCAAAAACGTTCCATAACTCCTTTAAAACAAA
>NW_013864965.1:0-329 GCF_000517525.1 Limulus polyphemus
CTGTCTCTCTTCACTTCGTTAGGGCGCTTGGCTGGCAATTGGCAATCTGAGAATCGTGGGTGCGAATCCCCATTCCACCTCTTTCAGCTGTGGGGGCGTTATAATGTGACGGTCAGTCCCACTATTCGATGGTAAAAGAGTAGCCCAAGAGTTTGGCGGTGGGTGATGATGACTAGTTGCCTTCCCTCTAGTCTTACACTGCTAGATTGGGTACGGCTAGCGCAGATAGCCCTCGTGTAGCTTTGCGCGAAATTCAAAACAAACAAACAAATTTAATAACTTTTGAACGTAAGTCAACTTAAGATTATAATTGAAGTGATAAAAAATGC
>NW_013864966.1:0-329 GCF_000517525.1 Limulus polyphemus
AAACATAAAGCGACCACAAAAATCGTAATAGTAATACTAGAAAGTTAGAATTTTGTATGTCAATGCTCAATATTTCCACCAACCTTCAATAGAAATTTGAAGAAGATTCGTCTAAATGGGACGAAGTACCGGTACAAAACGCAAAACCTTCCATAACTCCCTTAAAACGAATAGTAGGAAGGTGAACTATGCATGTAATTGCTCAACGATAAAGTGTACCTACATGCCAAAATTGGAGAAGAACTATCGATTCAGCACCCTCTGGAAACAAGAAATCGAGAAACAATCAGTAACCAAAAGCTTCACTGCAGTACACATACGCCTTTAGG
>NW_013864967.1:0-326 GCF_000517525.1 Limulus polyphemus
GGCTATAGCCCATGGTTTTGTCCAAATTATGAAAAAATTATTTTTCCTCATATTTCAATACAGAGATGCCCTCGGTGTAAGGCTGACAAAATGGATATCCTTTCATCAAAATTCCCAATAGTTATTTTATAATCTGTTATTAAAACTTCGGCTAGCTTCGATTTTACTGGTTTTCTCTTTTTTATTTGTCTTCAGTTATATTGTAAACAAAGAATAGTTTTAAAATTAAGATTATTCAAATAAAATCCGAATGTGTAAAGGCCGTGACGTCTTCTTATAAAATAAACTTTTACATTTGGATCGTTTTTACCATGGGTAAAGCAAAG
>NW_013864968.1:0-328 GCF_000517525.1 Limulus polyphemus
TTTAAGATACACGAATCTCGAGCCTCTGACCTGAAGCATGTCATATAAGTTCAGGTTTAAGATGCATGAATTTAGCTTTTTTTAACGGAGCAGCTCACCTGTCCATGATCGTTAAGAGGGTCCGGGGACGAAGCCCCCTGCAGATATCTAGGGGCTGAGCCCCCGGTGGGAACAGCCAGTTTGCATATTATTTTAAGCCTATTATTTGATATGTAGTATGTGAAATTAACGACCGCTAACGTAAAGCCAAGTAATGAGAGGTCATGGCCACGTGTGATGTTGTGTATCAAAAAATGCTCGTCACGTTCAACAACATCTGATTCAATAT
>NW_013864969.1:0-329 GCF_000517525.1 Limulus polyphemus
AATGGTGTGTTGTCCAACTCCACCCAGTCTGGTAGGCTAGCAGATGTAATGGTGTGTTGTCCAACTCCACCCAGTCTTGTAGACTAGCAGATGTAATGATGTGTTGTCCAACTCCACCCAGTCTGGTAGACTAGCAGATGTAATGGTGTGTTGTCCAACTCCACCCAGTCTTGTAGGCTAGCAGATGTAATGGTGTGTTGTCCAACTCCACCCAGTCTTGTAGGCTAGCAGATGGAATGATGTGTTGTCCAACTCCACCCAGTCTTGTAGGCTAGCAGATGTAATGTGTGTTGTCCAACTCCACCTCAGTCAGGTAGGCTAGCAGATGT
>NW_013864970.1:0-324 GCF_000517525.1 Limulus polyphemus
AATCAAGTGGAAATAGGGCTAAAATACCGTTATCCAAGTCGAAAAATCAAGTTAAAGAAGGACTAAAAATACCATTATAAAGTTATTAAATATAGTGTAAAAAGACTTAAAGACCGTTATCAAAGTCGAAAAATCTAGTCTATGAAGGCCTTTATAGACAGTTATGAACGTCGACAAAATCTAGTAGAAGAAAACTAAAACCCGTTTTCAAAGTCAACCAAATCTAGTCGAAAAAGCACTAAAATGACTCTTATCAATGTCAATAAAATCTTTTGAAAGGAGGAATAAAAGACCGTTATAACAGTCGACAAAATATAGTGGAAG
>NW_013864971.1:0-329 GCF_000517525.1 Limulus polyphemus
CTGCAAGATATAAGTTAATAAAACCAGATATTGATGATGTTTATAGAAGATAAAGTATTGTTGGAGGTATAATTTTATTGTTCTTGTACATTACTGCAAGATATAAGTTAATAAAACCAGGTATTGATGATGTTTGTAGAAGATAAAGTATTTTTAGAGGTATAATTTTATTGTTCTTGTACATTACTGCAAGATATAAGTTAATAAAACCAGGTATTGATGATGTTTGTAGAAGATAAAGTATTGTTAGAGGTATAATTTTATTGTTGTTGTACATTTCTGCAAGATATAAGTTAATACAACCAGGTATTGATGATGTTTGTAGAAGA
>NW_013864972.1:0-329 GCF_000517525.1 Limulus polyphemus
TACCTTGCCTTGTCTTCTGTAGGTACTGTTGATAACATAGTGATATTATTATAAAAACATACTGCATGTTTCAATAATACCTTGCCTTGTCTTCTTTAGGTACTGTTGATAACATAGTGATATTTATTATAGAAAACATACTACATGTTTCACAATACCTTGCCTTGTCTTCTATAGGTACTGCTGATAACATAGTGATATTTATTATTAAAAAAAACGTACTACATGTTTCAACAATACCTTGCCTTGACTTCTTTAGGTATTGTTGATAATATAGTGATATTTATTATAGAAAACATACTACATGTTTCAACAATACCTTGCCTTGT
>NW_013864973.1:0-330 GCF_000517525.1 Limulus polyphemus
GGCTGAAATAATACGAGTATGTTCGGTGACAGAGTTTGATCCCGTGACCAGCTGATTCCGAGTAAAGCACATTAGGCTGAAATAATACGAGTATGTTCGATGACAGGGTTCGATCCCGTGACCAGCTGATTGCGAGTTAAGCACATTAGGCTGAAATAATACATAGGTAAGGAACGTGTATATATGCATTGTTTAACAAGAGAAATAAATATTATATAAAGCCCAGGCTTGAAACACGTTTATAACATTATTTTTTGTTCGCACTTTAGCAAAATACATACGCGTACATAATAAAAAAAACATATTACGTATTATATAAACTGCTGAAAG
>NW_013864974.1:0-328 GCF_000517525.1 Limulus polyphemus
TTTTGTTAAATATTGTGTCTTCTTATTAAAAGTACACAGTATCATTAAATCTTGTGTCTTCTTATTGACAGTACACAGGATCGTTAAATCTTGTGTCTTCTTATTGACAGTACACAGTATTGTTAAATCTTGGGTCTTTTTATTGACAGTACACAGTATCGTTAAATCTTGTGTTTTCTTCTTGACAGTAGACAGTATCGTTAAATCTTGTGTCTTCTTGCTGACAGTACACAGTATCGTTAAATCTTGTGTCTTCTTATTGACAGTACACAGTATCGTTAAATCTTGTGTCTTCTTATTGACAGTACACAGTATCGTAAATCTTGTG
>NW_013864975.1:0-651 GCF_000517525.1 Limulus polyphemus
ATCTTCTCTTAATATGGGAGCTTCCTTAGACTGTGAAGTATCTATTGTTTTAAGTCTGGGGCTTCCTTAGACTGTCAAGTACCATTGTCTTAATCTGGGAGATTCCTTAGATTGTCAAGTTACCATTGTCTTAATCTGGGAGCTTTCTTACACTGTCAAGAACCATTGTCTTAATCTGGGAGCTTCCTTACACTGCCAAGTATCTTCTCTTAATCTGGGAGATTCCTTACGACTGTAAGTATCTTCTCTTAATCTGGGAGCTTTCTTACACTGTCAAGAACCATTGTCTTAATCTGGGAGCTTCCTCTGACTATCAAGTACCATTATCTTAATATGGGAGCTTTCTTAGATTGTAAAGTATCTTCTCTTAATATGGGAGCTTCCTTAGACTGTGAAGTATCATTGTTTTAATCTGGGGCTTCCTTAGACTGTCAAGTACCATTGTCTTAATCTGGGAGATTCCTTAGACTGTCAAGTACCATTGTCTTAATCTGGGAGCTTTCTTACACTGTCAAGAACCATTGTCTTAATCTGGGAGCTTCCTTACACTGTCAAGTATCTTCTCTTAATCTGGGAGATTCCTTAGACTGTAAAGTATCTTCTCTTAATCTGGGAGCTTTCTTACACTGTCAAGAACCATTGTCTTAATCT
>NW_013864976.1:0-369 GCF_000517525.1 Limulus polyphemus
GGTACGTCTACTTGTTTCACACACTGTATTGTTGTTTTGTTGGTATGTCTACTTGTTTCACACAGTGTATTATTGTTTTGTTAGTATGTCTACTTGTTTCACACACTGTATTATTGTTTTGTTAGTATGTCTACTTGTTTCACACACTGTATTGTTGTTTTGTTAGTATGTCTACTTGTTTCACACACTGTATTGTTGTTTTGTTGGTACGTCTACTTGTTTCACACACTGTATTGTTGTTTTGTTGGTATGTCTACTTGTTTCACACAGTGTATTATTGTTTTGTTAGTATGTCTACTTGTTTCACACACTGTATTATTGTTTTGTTTGTATGTCTACTTGTTTCACACACTGTATTATTGTTTTGTT
>NW_013864977.1:0-329 GCF_000517525.1 Limulus polyphemus
ATAAACCTGTTGTACAACAAGGGAAACTGATTAGATCGGTCTATAAACCTGTTGTACAACAAGGGAAACTGATTAGGTCGGTCTATAAACCTGTGGTACAACAAGGGAAACTGATTAGATCGGTCTATAAACCTGTGGTACAACAAGGGAAACTGATTAGATCGGTCTCTAAACCTGTTGTACAACAAGGGAAAGTGACTAGGTCGGTCTCTGAAACTGTGGTACAAGAAGGGAACTGATTAGATCGGTCTCTGAAACTGTGGTACAAGAAGGGAAAGTGATTAGATCGGTCTATAAACCTGTTGTACAACAAGGGAACTGATTAGGTA
>NW_013864978.1:0-208 GCF_000517525.1 Limulus polyphemus
CCATAACGATAGGAAATATCCACTAAATAATAGTTAGATGGGATAAACACATTTAAACTATAATTAACTCTAGAGAACGAACAAAATGTGAATGGGAAATTCCAAAATTAAGGTTAGTGGTAAATTAACGTAGAACTCGTGTGTTTGTAAATGTTCATATTCAAAGTCTTTAAAGTTCCTATACACTGGATTAAGAGTTTATTGTTTC
>NW_013864979.1:0-330 GCF_000517525.1 Limulus polyphemus
TCGTAAAGTTATATTCGGAAAGAATAAACCAGTTTTATTAAGTAAGGACTTGTGTCGCTGAAGTTTGGTCGGAACGAAGTTACGGAAAGTTAATTAACAAACAGAGACGTAACAAATTGGTTTCAGAGAGTGGGATAAAAAAAAATGGAAACGAGAAGCGGCAAATCAAACTACAGCATAGCAGACTTGATGGCAGCAATACAAGAACAGCAAAAGAAACAAGAAGAACGAGAAAATAAACAAGAAGAGAGAGACAACAGCAGTTGCAAGAAAACCTGCAACAGTGGCAGCTCGAACAGCAAAATAAACAAGAGAGATTACAGCAGTTGT
>NW_013864980.1:0-329 GCF_000517525.1 Limulus polyphemus
ACGTAGGATTCAAATTCGAGAGCTCTGGCCATTGCATCCTGCATGGTAGAGGGGTGTGCTTGCTTCACTTGTATCTTAAGTTGTGGACTATCCAAGGCATCTACGAACTGATCCCTCAGCAACAACTTGAGGAGATCGGGTGATGCAGTTGGGTAGACCTTGTGTGCCATGCTCTCCAAGTCCTGTGCCAGCTCTTGCTCCCCTTTAGCACGGATTCTCGTCCTAAGCCTAGCTCTGTAGACTTTTGACTGATTTTGGGTTCCATACCTGAGTTCTAGAGCCGACACCAATGTTCTATAGCTGTGCCTGTCGTCTGCTGACAACTGTCC
>NW_013864981.1:0-329 GCF_000517525.1 Limulus polyphemus
TTGGGACGGCTAGCGCAGATAGCCCTCGTGTAGCTTTGCGCGAAATTCAAAACGAAACCAGAATTCCATTTTATGCGCTTAAAACAAAAATTGGAACTAATTAAGGTAACAACAACAACAAAAAAAGTCATATGGACGGTGTGATGTGAAACTGTTGTTTATTATGAGCCAAAATGATAATTTGTTTTATTGCATTTCGCGCAAAGCTACTGGATAGCTTTTTGCGTTCGTCGTCCCTAATTTTGAAGTCATGGATTAGAGCAGCGTTTCCCAAACTATGTTCCGCGGAACACTGGTGTTCCATCCGAGATTGATAGGTGCTCCGTGAG
>NW_013864982.1:0-329 GCF_000517525.1 Limulus polyphemus
TTTACCCAATCAAAGTTCAATGTACCCTTGCGCTGTATTATTATATATATATTTGTAGTTTCAATTCATTTATTGTATTTGACGTACCTGATGATGTTAGGTTAACCTGGTAAAACGTTGTACTTTCATTAAATTTTACTCTGTTTATCCGATTTATCAAGTTTACTTTTAATTACGACAGAGTATTTCCTTTCACCGTAATACAACATTAATTAAAACCCGTCAATAGAACTTTTTCCAGGGTTGTAATGAAGATCAAAGATCAGGTATGCGAGTCTCTCTCATTTTTGGTAGATCAACAGACAGTGGACAGGTGTACGAGGATTGGA
>NW_013864983.1:0-329 GCF_000517525.1 Limulus polyphemus
GTCACATTTTTTCAGATGATGATTTTCTACCCAGCGACGTAACAGATCACCCCTTGCCAAATGAAGTATCAACAGAAAACTTGGAGACATCATCTACTAGTGAAGACGTACTAATGAATAGTCCTCCTACCAACAGGAAAACATCAGACCCACTGAGGTCTCCAGAGATGATAAGACCTTTCAGGAAGGCATCCCCATGAAAGACCAAAATAACCAGGAAAAAACGATATTTGACTATTTTGACCTCTACACCCGAAAAACAACAACTCCAGCTTGAAAAAGATGACAGAGATAAAAAGAAAACGAAAGAGAGTGGTCATGGAAAAGGC
>NW_013864984.1:0-327 GCF_000517525.1 Limulus polyphemus
ATAGTAAATAAGATGTATTTCAGTCTAAAAAAATATGAAATTTCAAGCAGACTAAAGACACACCCTACCTCGTTGAAATATTGGTTCAAAAGAAAGAAATGATGCCAAGCCCATTAAAATGGCTGAGAAAGGCACTAGGGGGGACATTCTGAGCTTCTGATTGGTTATTCATGTCATATATAGAAGTAAGTATATATAAGGGAGCATTTCCAAAAATGGAAAGAGATGGGCGGGGTGCCACTGTGTTTGATTTATTACATGAGCAATATTTTACCAAACTGAAAAGATAAGAGGCTCTTATTTTATATTCTAGATTGTCAATATCGG
>NW_013864985.1:0-329 GCF_000517525.1 Limulus polyphemus
GTATTTGTTTACGAAAACGATACATAACGTCACGGTGGAAAACCCGGGTCGTGTGGCTGGTACATAACGAAGGACAAAGTTAGCTAGTTTCCCGTGATGTGAATTATCACTACGTCAACTCGTAATCAACTCGCTCATCGTCAACCCTCCCCTCCGTAAGATATTGAAGAAGTTCCAGACTAAAAGGAAGACTTTATATTGCTTGTAAGTTTGTGAAACTTTTGTTTATAAATCATTGTTTGTAATAACTATTTGTAATAACTGTTATTGTAAATCGTATTGTTGTGTGTATATTAAAACGTATTTGTGTTAAAAAAGAAACTGTGTGA
>NW_013864986.1:0-326 GCF_000517525.1 Limulus polyphemus
AGTAACATTTTCTTGCCTGCACAAAGTATTATCAAATTTGAAATTATGTTCCTGGGTGGAAAATTCGTGAGTGTCTTAAAAACAATGCTTATGGAATATAATTTTATTATTTTTGTATTCTAGTATAAAAGGTATGTGTACAAGTGTATAGTTTCATCTAAGAACATGTTTTTATAGAGACACTCTGTATCAAAACTAGCCGAGTAAGTTGTCAATATTCAGATCTTGTGTATATAGAGAAAGTCGACTCTGTCTTCGATGTGGTATTCATTTTTGTTTTATGGTTTCAAACACATAATTATTATACCATTAAACCAATGTTTATT
>NW_013864987.1:0-445 GCF_000517525.1 Limulus polyphemus
CTCATTATTTATCAGTCATATCAACATTTTATCATCCCACTATTTAACACTCATCTCAACATTTTATATTCTCATTATTGATATGTCATCTCAACATTTTATCGACTGATCAATAATGACAATCTCAACATTTTATCATCCCATTATTTATTAGTCATCTTAACATTTTATCATCCCATTATTTAACAGTCATCTCAACATTTTATCATCCCATTATTTATTAAAAATGTTGATATGACATCATCCCATTATTTAACAGTCATCTCAACTGTTAAATAATGATATGATAAAATGATCATCTCAACATTTTATCATACCATTATTTATTAGTCATCTCAACATTTTATCATCCCATTATTTAACAGTCATCTCAACATTTTATCATCCCATTATTTATTAGTCATATCAACATTTTATCATCCCATTATTTAACAGTTATCTCAAC
>NW_013864988.1:0-329 GCF_000517525.1 Limulus polyphemus
TACATAATAACATGCAAATCCCATTTCATTGTTTCTAAAGGATTGATACAAGCCATCTCTATATTTACTTGCAAAAAGTTTTTCTTTAAATTTGTGCTAGTTTTTTTTTAATGCAGTGTTTCTTTTGACATAAGAAGGTTGTATTTATAATCAAGTTCAAGTAAAAAGAGGTTCCAACTGTAATATTTATTTTATTTACTACTAGTCATCAATAATACTTATAAAAGCAGATACTCCATTTGAAACTACATCACCACAGTGAAATTGGTTGACACCATTGTTTTGGTTTTTGAGTTATCGTGTAATAATAAAAAAGAAGAACAAGAAAT
>NW_013864989.1:0-329 GCF_000517525.1 Limulus polyphemus
ACCCACACTGATCCCCACAATCTTGTAGAATGTCCTGTCACACCATAAAGCTTCTGTATGGCTTCTGTTACTCCTTCATGATCTAGCACCTTGATACTCACAAGAGTTTGCTGAGATGCAGAATTTATGACAAAGTTGCACCTTTGGCCATCCAGCTTTCCTGTCACGTAGACACTATGTGTGCTTGCCAGTTTACTCTTAGCCGTTGGGACTTTCACAATGGGGGTTGGTGGGCGTCCCTCAGCACCAACCACTACTGGTCTCCTTGAGGCTGACTTGTTGGTAATATTCCTCCTGCACTGGCTCCTCAAATATCCATGCTTTCCACA
>NW_013864990.1:0-1384 GCF_000517525.1 Limulus polyphemus
TATGTTACCCATGTACTGGTAAAGTATGGCACATCTAACGTGTTAGTGTATGTTATCCATGTACTGTTAAAGTATGGTACAACCAACGTGTTAGTGAATGTTATCCATGTACTGGTAAAGTATGGTACAACCACCGTGTTAGTGTATGTTATCCATGTACTGGTAAAGTATGGTACAACCACTGTGTTAGTGTATGTTATCCATGTACTGGTAAAGTATGGTACAACAAACGTGGTAGTGTATGTTACCCATGTACTGGTAAAGTATGGTACAACCAACGTTTTAGTGTATATTATCCATGTACTAGTAAAATATGTACAACCACCGTGTTAGTGTAAGTTACCCATGTACTGGTAAAGTATGGTACAACTACCGTGTTGGTGTATGTTACCCATTTACTGTTAAAATACACTAACACGTTGGTTGTACCATACATTACCCATGTACATGTAAAGTATGGTACAACTAACGTTTTAATGTATGTTATCCATGTACTGTTAAAGTATGGTACGACCAACGTGTTAGTGTATGTTACCCATGTACTGTTAAAGTATGGTACCACCACCGTTTTAGTGTATGTTACCCATGTACTGTTAAAGTATGGTACAACTATTGTGTAAATATATGTTACCCATGTCTTGTTAAAGTATTGTACAACCACCGTGTTTGGTACCACCACCGTGTTAGTGTATGTTATCTATGTACTGTTAAAGTATGGTACAACCAACGTGTTAGTGTATGTTATCCATGTACTGGTAAAGTATGGTACAACCATACACTAACACGTTGTTACCCATGTACTGTTAAGTATGGTACAACCAACGAGTTAGTGTATGTTATCCATGTACTGTTAAAGTATGGTACAACCACCGTCTTAGTGTATGTTATATACACTAAAACGTTGGTTGTACCATACTTTACCAGTACATGGGTAACATACACTAACTCGTTGGTTGTACCATACTTAACAGTACATGGGTAACATACACTAACACGTTGGTGTACCATACTTTACCAGTACATGGATAACATACACTAACACGTTGGTTGTACCATACTTTAACAGTACATAGATAACATACACTAACACGGTGGTGGTACCATACTTTAACAAGACATGGGTAACATATATTTACACAATGGTTGTACCATACTTTACCAGTACATGTGTAACATAAACTAACACGGTGGTTGTACCATACTTTAACAGTACATGGGTTATCCATGTACTGGTAAAATACACTAACACGTTGGTTGTACCATACGTTATCCATGTACTGGTAAAGTATGGTACAACCATTGTGTTAGTGTATGTTATCCATGTACTGGTAAAGTATGGTACAACCACCGTGTTAGTGTATGTTACCCATGTGCTGTTCAAGTA
>NW_013864991.1:0-329 GCF_000517525.1 Limulus polyphemus
ATTGTTTTTTATGTTTTAATGGTTATTCTTCACGTTTTATAATAGTAGAGGAACCTGTCTGTTGTTTTTTATGTTTTAGTGGTTCTTATTCACATTGTATAATAGTAGAGGAACCTAATTGTTGTTTTTTTATGTTTTAATGGTTCTTCTTCACGTTGTATAATAGTAGAGGAACCTAACTGTCGTTTTTTATGTTTTAATAGTTTTTCTTCACGTTGTATAATAGTAGAGGAACCTAACTGTAGTTTTTATGTTTTAATAGTTTTTCTTCACGTTGTATAATAGTAAAGGAACTTAACTGTTGTTTTTATGTTTTAATGGTTATTCTT
>NW_013864992.1:0-329 GCF_000517525.1 Limulus polyphemus
CGAAGTTTCACCTTCCTACTATTCGTATTAAGGGAGTTATAGAAGGTTTTGCGTTTTGTACCAGTACTTCGTCACATTTAGACGAATCTTAAATTTTTTTAAGCAAGGTTGGAGGGAACTTTTCACATTTACTTACAAAATTCAAATTTTCTAGAATTAGTTTTACGATTTTCGTGGTCGTTTTTTGTTACTCTTTTATTGGCTTCCCTGAAAGTGTATGTGTACTGCAGTGAAGCTTTTGGTTACTGATTTTTTCTCAATTTCTTGTTACGAAAGAGTCTTGAATTGATGGTTCTTTACCAAATTAGGTATGTAGGTGCACTTTATCG
>NW_013864993.1:0-729 GCF_000517525.1 Limulus polyphemus
ATTTGTGTAGTTATGTAACGACTGAAAGCTGTAACATATTTGTTTAGTTATGTAACGACTGTAGGCTGTAACATATTTGTTTAGATTATGTAACGACTGTAGGCTGTAACATATTTGTTTAGTTATGTAACGACTGTAGGCTGTAACATATTTGTGTAGATTATGTAACGACTGTAGGCTGTAACATATTTGTTTAGATTATGTAACGACTGTAGGTTGTAACATATTTGTTTACATTATGTCACGACTGAAAGCTGTAACATATTTGTTTAGATTATGTAACGACTGTAGGTTGTAACATATTTGTTTACATTATGTCACGACTGAAAGCTGTAACATATTTGTTTAGATTATGTAACGACTGTAGGCTGTAACATATTTGTTTAGATTATGTAACGACTGAAAGCTGTAACATATTTGTTTACATTATGTCACGACTGAAAGCTGTAACTTATTTGTTTACATTATGTAACGACTGTAGGCTGTAACATATTTGTGTAGTTATGTAACGACTGTATTACACCCAGGTATACATAGATTGGTACAATAACACTGTTATTACACCCAGGTACAGTTAGATTGGTACAATAACACTGGTATTACACCCAGGTACAGTTAGATTGGTACAATAACACTGTTATTACACCCAGGTACAGTTAGATTGGTAGAATAACACTGGTATTACACCAAGGTACAGTTAGATTGGTAGAATAACACTGGTATTACACC
>NW_013864994.1:0-329 GCF_000517525.1 Limulus polyphemus
ATCATAGTGGCAGCTGGGTAAGTTCTAGATATCATCATAGTAGCAGTTGGGTAAGTTCTAGATATCATCATTGTGGCAGTTGGGTAAGTTCCAGATATCATCATTGTCGTAACTGGTTAAGTTCTACATATCATCATAGTGGCAGTTGAGTAAGTTTTAGATAACATCATAGTAGCAGTTGGGTAAGTTCTAGATATCATCATTGTGGCAGTTGGGTAAGTTTTAGATAACATCGTTGTGACAACTGGGTAAGTTCTAGATATCATTATAGTAGCAGTTGGGTAAGTTCTAGATATCATCATAGTGGCAGCTGGGTAAGTTCTAGATAT
>NW_013864995.1:0-329 GCF_000517525.1 Limulus polyphemus
AGAATGACCGATTACACAGTCTAGTGTTACAAATAGAAGAATGACCGATTACACAGTCTAGTGTTAGAAGTAGAAGAATGACCGATTACACAGTCTAGTGTTAGAAGTAGAAGAATGACCGATTACACAGTCTAGTGTTAGAATTAGAAGAATGACTGATTACACAGTCTAGTGTTACAAATAGAAGAATGACCGATTACACAGTCTAATGTTAGAAGTAGAAGAATGACCGATTACACAGTCTAGTGTTAGAAATAGAAGAATGACCGATTACACAGTCTAGTGTTACAAATAGAAGAATGACCGATTACACAGTCTAGTGTTAGAAA
>NW_013864996.1:0-328 GCF_000517525.1 Limulus polyphemus
ATTAGTTTTAGTTTTACGGTTTTTGTGGTCGTTTTATGTTACTCTTTTTATGGCTTCTTGAAATCGTATGTGTACTGCACTGAAGCTTTTTGTTACCGATTGTTTCTCGATTTCTTGTTACCAGAGGGTCCTGAATTGATTATTATTCACCAAATTTGTTATGTAGGTACACTCTATCGTTGCGCAGATATATGCAGAGTTTCACCTTTCTACTATTCGTTTTAAGGAAGTTATGGAAGATTTTGCGTTTTGTACCAGTACTTGGTTCCATTTGGACTAAACTTCTCGGATTTTTATATGAACGTTCGTTGCATACTCACGTATTTAC
>NW_013864997.1:0-525 GCF_000517525.1 Limulus polyphemus
ATTACACTAAATATGAACTCTTGGAACGTTATCTGTATGATGCTAACATCTAATAGCTCCAGTACACTAAATATGAACTCTTGGAATGTTATCTGTATGATGCTAACATCTAATAGCTCCATTACACTAAATATGAACACTTGGAACGTTATCTGTATGATGCTAACATCTAATAGCTCCATTACACTAAATATGAAATCTTGGAACGTTATCTGTATGATGCTAACATCTAATAGCTCCATTACACTAAATATGAACTCTTGGAACGTTATCTGTATGATTTTAACATCTAATAGCTCCATTACACTAAAGATTAACTCTTGGAACGTTTATCTGTATGATGCTAACATCTGATAGCTCCATTACACGTTACCTGTATGATGCTAACATCTAATAGCTCCATTACACTAAATATGAACTCTTGGAACGTTATCTGTATGATGCTAACATCTAATAGCTCCATTACACTAAATATGAAATCTTGGAACGTTATCTGTATGATGCTAACATCTAATAGCTCCATTA
>NW_013864998.1:0-426 GCF_000517525.1 Limulus polyphemus
AACTGCACCTTGCAAAGTTTGTACTATGGATAAAACATATAATGGAAACCAGACATCAAACCCTCGTTGTTACCGATCTACATCTTCCAAAGTTTGTACTGTGGTTAAAACATATATTTCAAACTAGACATCAAACCCTCGTTGTCACCGAACTGCATCTTCCAAAGTTTGTACTGTGGTTAAAACATATAATGTAAACCAGACATCAAACCCTCGTTGTTACCGAACTGTATCTTGCAAAGTTTGTACTATGGTTAAAACATATAATGTAAACTAGACATAAAACCCTCGTTGTTACCGAACTGTACCTTGCAAAGTTTGTACTATGATAACAACGAGGGTTTGATGTCTGGTTTACATTATATCCCGAACTGCATCTTCCAAAGTTTGTACTGTGGTTAAAACATATATTGTTAACTAGACACC
>NW_013864999.1:0-329 GCF_000517525.1 Limulus polyphemus
CGTCTGAGAGACGATCCACTATGTCATTGGGCCTTCCCGTGGAGAAGACAACCTAGGAGACTTCCCCCTGGTCTTCCTGGGACCACACAACCACACCTTGTCTCCCGGCACAAAGCTGACCTCATTAGATCTCTTATCATAAGTCAACCTCATCGAATCAGCAGATGTTTTCAAGCTTGTACGCACCTGATGGTGAACATCATCCATCCTTTCTGATAACACTTCCACAAACTCTGACATATTCGCAGGCAACTCTTCATCATTTGGGCGTCCCTTATGCTTGGGTCCCCTTTTAGCACTACATGTTCTGCATGTCTTGCACCATTCTT
>NW_013865000.1:0-328 GCF_000517525.1 Limulus polyphemus
TTTTCTCCAATATTTCAACGTATTTTGCAAAATTTATGTTGCCAATGCACTCCAATAAGATCGATCTCCCACCAACCCAAACAGCTCCCCAAATCATCACGCTGAAACCACCATGCTTCACAGTTGGCTGCAATCTGTTGAGCCAGAACTCTTGGTGAGGCATTCTCCAGACCCATATCCTTCCATTGTCCGAAAATTGAGCAAATCTTGATTCGTCTGAAAACAATACGGTTTTCCAAAAGTCCGGAGGCTTGGTCATCATATCACTTGCACACTTCTTTTGTCTGACTATGTTGGCAGGTTTTTAATAAGGGCTTCGGTCTAGCTG
>NW_013865001.1:0-329 GCF_000517525.1 Limulus polyphemus
GTAACAGGGAAACAGGATGGCCAAAGGTGCAACTTTGTCATAGATTCTGCATCTCAGCAAACCCTTATGAGCATCAAGGTGTTAGATCACGAAGGAGTAGCAGAAGGTGTACAAAAGCTCTGTGGTGTGATAGGACATTATGCAAGGTTGTGAGGACCAGTGTGGGTAACTATTGAGCTCATGGGCATGAAGAACAGACAGAAAGTGTACTTGGCTGACATTGAAGACCAATGCATATTAGGACTTGACTATTTACTACGGAGGAAGTGTGTAGTTAACTTCGATAAAATGACGTTTGGAAAACAAAGGCTAGATTCCAGTAAGTGTTG
>NW_013865002.1:0-326 GCF_000517525.1 Limulus polyphemus
CAAGTGAACAAGTATAGACAGTGATTGTAGTTTATACTAAACTACTTAGTGTCAATATCAAGTAAACAAATAGACAGTGATTGTAGTTTATCCAGTTAGTGTTTATACTATACTACTTAGTGTTAGTGTCAAGTGAACAAGTATAGACAGTGATTGTAGTTTATACTAAACTACTTAGTGTCAATATCAAGTAAACAAATAGACAGTGATTGTAGTTTATACTAAACTACTTAGTGTCAATATCAAGTAAACAAATAGACAGTGATTGTAGTTCATCCAGTTCGTGTTTATACTATACTACTCAGTGTTAGTGTCAAGTGAACAAC
>NW_013865003.1:0-381 GCF_000517525.1 Limulus polyphemus
GGTAACAGAGAGAAACTTTACCTCCAGTTTTCTGTGCTCTAAAAACAACAACAAAAGATATTATGGTAACAGATAGAAACTTTTCCTCCACTTTGGAGGAAAAACAACAACAAAAGATGTTATGGTAACAGAGAGAAACTTTACCTCCAGTTTTCTGTGCTCTAAAAACAACAACAAAAGATATTATGGTAATAGAGAGAAACTTTACCTCCAGTTTTCTGTGCTCTAAAAACAACAACAAAAGATGTCATGGTAACAGAGAGAAACCTTACCTCCAGTTTTCTGTGCTCTAAAAACAACAACAAAAGATGTCATGGTAACAGAGAGAAACCTTACCTCCAGTTTTCTGTGCTCTAAAAACAACAACAAAAGATATTATGA
>NW_013865004.1:0-329 GCF_000517525.1 Limulus polyphemus
GGGTTGTCAAGAGGAACATCGAAATGGATCCCAGATTAACGACTGCAGAAGTGGCCAAAGTTGGTGGGATGAGCCCGAAATCTGTTCAACGGATTCTCCACAGATTGGGTTATCATAGCAGAGCAGCTAGACGGAAGCCCTTATTAAGACCTGCCAACATAGTCAGACGAAAGAAGTGGGCAAGTGATATGATGACCAAGCCTCTGGATTTCTGGAAGACCGTATTGTTCTCAGACGAATCAAGATTCGCTCAATTTTCGGAGAGTGGAAGGATATGGGTCTGGAGAATGCCTCACCAAGAGTTTTGGCTCAACAGATTGGAGCCAACC
>NW_013865005.1:0-652 GCF_000517525.1 Limulus polyphemus
ACGCTCTACACTATGAAATAATTCATATTCACTACAACGTAATTCATTAGGGTTTTTAGTGTCTTAAGTCACGGGAGACGGAGAGCAACAAAACCGAGGAACATCCTTCAGTCACGCTCTACACTATGAAATAATTCATATTCACTACAACGTAATTTATTAGGGTTTTTAAGTGTCTTAAGCCACGAGAGACGTAGAGCAACAAACCTAGGAACATTTTTCAGTCACGCTCTAAACTATCAATTAATTCATATTCACTATAACATAATTCATTAGGGTTTTTAGTGTCTTAAGCCACGGGAGACGTAGAGCAACAAAACCGAGAAACAACTTTCAGTCAAGCTCCATAGTGCAGAGCGTGACTGAATGATGTTTCTAGGTTTGTTGTTCTACGTCTTTCGTAAATAAAAGTAATAAATTACGTTGTAGTGAATATGCATTATTTCACAGTGTAGAGCGTGACTGAAAAAAATTTCTAGGTTTTGTTGCTCTACGTCTCCCGTTGCTTAAGACACTAAAAACCCTAATCAATTACGTTGTAGTGATTATGAATAATTTCATAGTGTTAAATAATTCATATTGTCTCATGTGGCTTAAGACACTAAAAACCCCAATAAATTACATTGTAGTGGTAGAGCAACAAAACCTAGGA
>NW_013865006.1:0-329 GCF_000517525.1 Limulus polyphemus
TTACTCTAGTTACTGTATTTATAACCAACATACTCGTCTTTAGCCTTATTTGGTACAACTGCTCCATGAACACATAGGTGTAACTCTATTTAGAGAATTTATAACCACCATACTCATCTTTAGCATTACTTGGTACAACTACTCCATAAAAACTTAGGTTTAACTCTAGTTACCGAATTTATAACCACCATACTGATCTTTAGCCTTACTTGGTACAAGTACACCATTAACACCTAGGTTTAACTCCAGTTACCGAATTTATAACCAACATACTCGTCTTTAGCCTTACTTGGTACAACAACTCCACGAACACCTAGGTGTAACTAAAA
>NW_013865007.1:0-329 GCF_000517525.1 Limulus polyphemus
GCTTGTTTTTTGTTTATTTGGAATTAAGCACAAAGCTACACAATGGGCTATCCGTGCGCTGCCCACCACGGGTGTCGAAACCCGGTTTCTAGTATTGTAAGTCCTGTAACGAATTTGTTATTATATATTTATTTGAATATCAACGTTTCTTTATATTAAATTTATAGTTAGAAACATGCATAGCCTATACAGTTAAATATGTATTGCGAAACTCCCGCCTATTCTCCAAAGTTGGAGAAGATTCTCGAAAGTAAGAATCAACAATATATGTGTGTACGTAAACGCTTAAATTTGTATTGTTACGTAAAACTGAAATTTCTAGAACGCCT
>NW_013865008.1:0-329 GCF_000517525.1 Limulus polyphemus
CAAACAGAAAGTATGCTTGGCTGACATTGAAGACCAATGCATATTAGGATTGGACTATCTACTACCGAGGAAGTGTGTAGTTAATATCGATAAAATGACGATTGGAAACAACAAAGGCCAGACTCCAGTATGTGTTGCTACATCTGTTGATTTGCATGTCACAGCACTTAAATCAACTACAATACCCCCTATGTTGGAGAAGATAATTTGGGGAAGGATAAAAGAACGTTCCCATGGAAGCCCAATGCTTGTAGAAGCAGTGGAAGACCCACCCAAGCCAGCGGATTTGAAGATTGGAAGGTCACTTGTAGCAGGTCGTCAAGTAGTAC
>NW_013865009.1:0-764 GCF_000517525.1 Limulus polyphemus
GATTTACCAATACTGTGTAGTGTCAATAAGCAGACACAAGATTTATCAATACCGTTTACTGTCATTAAGAAGACACAAGATTTAACAATACTATGTACTATCAAAAAGAAGACAAGATTTAACGATAATGTGTACTGTCAATAAAAAGACAAAATTTAACAATACTGTGTACTGTCAATAAGAAGACACAAGATTTAACAATACTGTGTCCTGTTAATAAGAAGATAAATGCTTATTGACAGGACACAGTATTGATAAATCTTGTGTCTACTTATTGACAGTACACAGTATTGTAACAAGCCACAAGATTTAACAATACTGTTTCCTGTCAATAAGAAGATAAAGGATTTATCATTACTATGTACTGTCAATAAGAAGACACAAGATTTAACGATACTGTGTACTGTCAATAAGAATACACAAAATTTAAAAATACTGAATCCTGTCAATAAGAAGATACAGGATTTATCAACACTGTGTACTGTCAATTAGAAGACACAAGATTTAACAATACTGTGTTCTGTCAGTAAGAAGATAAAGGATTTATCAATACTGTGTACTGTCAATTAGAAGACACAAGATTTAACGATACCGTGTACTATCAATAAGAAGACAAGATTTACCCAAAAGATTTAACGATACTGTGTACTGTCAATAAGAAGGCACAAAATTTAAAAATACTATGTAATGTCAATAAGAAGACAAAAGATTTAACAATAATGAGTCCCTTCAATAAGAAGATACAGGATTTTTCAATACTGTGT
>NW_013865010.1:0-329 GCF_000517525.1 Limulus polyphemus
GAACCTCTCTTCCCATGTGAGCAACTTATAATTTCTATTTCACATATCAACAGTGCGCACTTGAATGTGGCTTTATCAAGGTTCCACATATACGATACCGAACCTCTCTTCCCATGTGAGGAACTTATAATTTCTATTTCACATATCAACAGTGCGCACTTGAATGTGGCTTTATCAAGGTTCCACATATACGATACCGAACCTTACTTCCCATGTGAGCAACTTATAATTTCTATTTCACATATCAACAGTGCGCACTTGAATGTGGCTTTATCAAGGTTCCACATATACGATACCGAACCTCTCTTCCCATGTGAGCAACTTATAAT
>NW_013865011.1:0-345 GCF_000517525.1 Limulus polyphemus
CAATAGAAGGTCTGACGATAGTTTTGTTAAGATAAGTTGTGTAAGGTTTACCTCACTTTGCTTCACAGAACTTTGTTAGAACAAAAGTCGAGATCGGAGATCGCGTGGTCGTAACATAATATCGTATAATAGGAAGCGAGCAATACATGATATAGCTGGTTATTTGAGTATGTGTAGACATTTAGTGAAGGAAATGTTTAGCATGAACAAAAAACCTGCATCAGGTTTAGAAATGATGAACTGTTGTTATGAAAAGCTTTGGCTGTAACAATAAACATATTTTCCACCTTACAGTTTGTGTAAAAATGAAATTTAGATATTTACAGGAAAGACAAAAGTTTCTAG
>NW_013865012.1:0-329 GCF_000517525.1 Limulus polyphemus
GTGCGGCATTCATGGAGCACAGCTGATTCAGAGTTGTGGCTTTGATCTGAAGGCAGTTTGTATGGCATACCAAATCTGAAGAAGAAATCACTAATAGCTGAAGCTACAGTTGTAGCTTCCTGATTTGGTATTGCATATGTATCAGGCCACTTGGTGAAATAATCCATCACCACACAAGTGTACCTGTTTCCAGCACGAGTTTCGGGCAAAGGACCAGCAATGTCAACAGCTACTCTTTCCATTGGTGCACCAACTTGATATAACTTCATTGGAGCACGTCCTTTATGCTTGGGTCCACTTTTAGCACAACATGTACTTCAGGTCCTGCC
>NW_013865013.1:0-329 GCF_000517525.1 Limulus polyphemus
CCCTCCACTGTTGATGGCCTATAGGACAGCAGAGCATGAAACCACTGGATACACTCCAGCAAAGTTGACGTTTGGTCGGGAACTTCGGTTGCCAGTGGATCTGTTAACAGGACGCCCACCTTATTATCAGTTGCCTGAGAATGTGTCAGAGTTTGTGAAAGTGTTATCGGAAAGGATGGATGATATTCACCATCAAGTGCGTTCAAACTTGAAAACATCTGCTGCTTTCATGAAGCTATGTTATGATAATAGAGCTACCGAAGTCAGCTTAGTACTAGGAGACAAGGTGTGGTTGTATAATCACAATAAGACCAAAGGGGAGTCTCCTG
>NW_013865014.1:0-328 GCF_000517525.1 Limulus polyphemus
CCCGTTAGTTCATCAAGAAGACAATACGTTTACACCCACCAGTATCCGGTTCATCCGTTAGTTCATCAAGAAGACACTACGTCTACACCCACCAGTATCCGGTTCACCCGTTAGTTCATCAAGAAGACAATACGTCTACACCCACCAGTATCCGGTTCACCCTTTAGTTCATCAAGAATACAATACGTTTACACCCACCAGTATCCGGTTCACCCGTTAGTTCATCAAGAAGACAATACGTTTACACCCACCAGTGTTCGGTTCACCAATTAGTTCATCAAGAAGATAATACGTTTACACCCACCAGTGTCCGGTTCACCAATTAGTT
>NW_013865015.1:0-996 GCF_000517525.1 Limulus polyphemus
CTACACATCAACAGAGAATATAAACTACTACTGTTTGCACATCAACAGAGAAAACAAAGTACTCCTGTCTCCACATCAACAAAGAAAATAAACTACTCCTGTCTACATATCAACAGATAAAATAAACTACTATTGTCTACACATCAACAGAGAAAATAAACTACTTCTGTCTAAATATCAACAGAGAAAATAAACTACTCCTGTCTACATATCAACAGATAAAATAAACTACTATTCTCTACATATCAACAGAGAAAACAAAGTACTCCTGTCTGCACGTCAACAGAGAAGGAAAAACTACTCCTTCTCTGTTGATATGTAGACAACAGGAGTACTTTGTTGATATGTAGACAGTAGTACTTTGTTTTCTCTGTTGATATGTAGACAGTAGTAGTTTATACAATTCAACTGTTGATATGTAGACAGTAGTAGTTTATTTTCTCTATTGATATGTAGATAGCAGTAGTTTATTTTCTGTGTTGATGTGTAGACAGGAGTAATTTGTTTTCTCTATTGATATGTAGACAGGAGTACTTTGTTTTCTATGTTGATATGTAGGCAGTAGTAGTTTGTTTTCTCTGTTGATATGTAGACAGGAATACTTTGTTTTCTCTGTTGATGTGATAAACTACTCTTCTCTACATATCAACAGAGAAAACAAAGTACTACTGTCTACATATCAACAGAGAATATAAACTACTACTCTCTACATATCAACAGAGAAAATGAACTACTGCTGTCTACACATCAAAATATAAAACAAAGTACTCCTGTCTTGACATCAACAGGAAAAATAAACTACTTCTGTCTACATATCAACAGAGAAAACAAAGTACTACTGTCTACATATCAACAGAAAAACAAAGTATTCCTGTCTACATATCAACAGAGAAAACAAACTACTACTGTCTACATATCAACATAGAAAACAAAGTACTCCTGTCTACATATCAATAGAGAAAACAAAGTACTCCTGTCTACACATCAACAGTTAAA
>NW_013865016.1:0-671 GCF_000517525.1 Limulus polyphemus
CAGTATTGTTAAATCTTGTGTCTTCTTATGGAAAGTACACAGTATCGTTAAATCTTGTGTCTTCTTATTGACAGTACACAGTATCGTTAAATCTTGTGTCTTCTTATTGACAGGACACATTATTGTTAAATCTTGTGTTTTCTTACTGACAGTACACATTATCGTTGAATATTGTGTCTTCTTATTGAAAGTACATAGAATCGTTAAATCTTGTGTCTTCTTATTGACAGTACACAATTTCGTAATATCTTGTGTCTTCTTATTGACAGGACACATTATTGTTAAATCTTGTGTTTTCTTACTGACAGTACACAGTATCGTTAAATCTTGTGTCTTCTTATTGACAGTACACATACGATTTAACGATACTGTCAATAAGAAGACACAACACAGTATAGTTAAATCTTGTGTCTTCTTATTGACGACAGTACACAGTATTGTTAAATCTTGTGTCTTTTTATTGACAGTACACAGTATCGTTAAATCTTGTGTCTTATAATTGAGAGTACACAATATCGTAATATCTTGTGTCTTCTTATTGACAGGAAAACACAAGATTTAACAATAATGTGTCTTACTGACAGTACACATTATCGTTGAATATTGTGTCTTCTTATTGACAGGACACATTATTGTTAAATCTTGTGTTTTCTTTACTGACAGTACACAGT
>NW_013865017.1:0-796 GCF_000517525.1 Limulus polyphemus
CACAACATAGTAATTATTAGTAAACAGTTTAGCTACATTAGTTGAGCTGATTTCAACACAACATAGTAATTATTAGTACTACAGTTTAGCTGCATTAGTTGAGCTGATTTCAACACAACATAGTAATTAATAGTACTACAGTTTAGTTACATTAGTCGAGCTGATTTCAACACAACATAGTAATTATTAGTACTACAGTTTAGCTACATTAGTTGAGCTGATTTCAACACAACATAGTAATTATTAGTAAACAGTTTAGCTTCATTAGTTGAGCTGATTTCAACACAACATAGTAATTATTAGTACTACAGTTTAGCTACATTAGTTGATTTCTATGTTGTGTTGAAATCAGCTCAACTAATGTAGCTAAACTGTTTACTGATAATTACTATGTTAGGTTGAAATCAGCTCAACTGAAGTAGCTAAACTTTATTAATAAACAGTTTAGCTACTTTAGTTGAGCTGATTTCAACACAACATAATAATTATTAGTAAACAGTTTAGCTACATTAGTTGAGCTGATTTCAACACAACATAGTAATTATCAGTAAACAGTTTAGCTACATTAATTGAGCTGATTTCAACACAGCATAGTAATTATTAATAAACAGTTTAGCTACACAGCATAGTAATTATTAGTAAAGTTTAGCTACATTAGTTGAGCTGATTTCAACACAACATTGTAATTATCAGTAAACAGTTTAGCTACATTAGTTGAGCTGATTTTAACACAACATAGTTATTATTAGTAAACAGTTTAGCTACATTAGTTGAGCTGATTTCAACACAACATAGT
>NW_013865018.1:0-516 GCF_000517525.1 Limulus polyphemus
GTAAAAAGCTAATTTTAGATCATCAGTATAAGTCGTGCATTCGATACTACATATTGGTATGAATAAGTAACAAGCTAATTTTAGATCAACAGTGTAAGTCGTGCATTCGATATTACATAGTGGTATGAATAAGTAAAAAGCTAAGTTTAGATCAACAGTGTAAGTCGTGCATTCGATACTACATAGTGGTATGAATAAGTAAAAAGCTAATTTAGATCATCAGTATAAGTCGTGCATTCGATACTACATATTGGTATGAGTAAGTAACAAGCTAATCTAGTACAAGTTGCTAAAAAATGAGAGAGTCAATGCGATTAATAGATTAGTTACTAAAGAGTCAGTATACCGTATTAAAAGTAACACAAGTAGGACATATAGGCAGGATCTCAACAATCAAACCAGTCCTATATTAATTCATCTTACTGTGTACATACGTATGTCCAGCTAACTCCTCACTCAGTTCTGGTTTTAGCAGGACCAAACTTGGCAAGCAGACTCAGGATAACCCGGCCGGGT
>NW_013865019.1:0-329 GCF_000517525.1 Limulus polyphemus
ATACTTGATAATATGCAAAATTTTCAATCAGTGCAGTTTTTTGTAGAATGAACAACTTTGCTTATTGTTTGCTTTTTGATGCCAAACAAAGCATATAACTATGACAGTGAAAACCCAGTCTTCAGTTTAGTTAGAAGCATCACTAAATGTTTATAGCCACTCCTTTCTGAAGTGTTATGACTGATAACTCATTTTGCTAATCCATCTAATGTTTATTTATTTTATTGGTCAGATTGTAATAATCATTATCTGTTGTCATTGATTCCAGACCTTCTTTACTTAGAGTAACTTTCCTGAGATCAGCAAGGAGCTGTGTTATTTCAGACCTT
>NW_013865020.1:0-506 GCF_000517525.1 Limulus polyphemus
ACTGACTTTTTATATTACCCGTCACTCTTAAATGCTTTGAGTTGTTTCACTATCTCTCTCTCTCTCTCTCAGAAGCTATGACCCGTCTTTTTTGCTTACATTGCAATAACACCACTATATGGACTTATTTTCCTTTCATGGTTTGATATGTAACTATGTGGTCACTTTAGACCTTGTTTTTCTGGCTTTAACTCCATATCATTTGGTCAATTCATAGTGTCACTGACCAGACTAGACAGAATATGTTAACCTATGCACACTTTGTTATCATAACTGCAATATCACTGGACACAATATGCTATCGGAACTGTAGTGTCACTGGACAGAATGTTATCATAACTGTAGTGTTACTGGACAGAATATGTTATCATAGCTGTAGTGTCACTGGACAGAATGGTATCATAACTGCAGTACCACTGGACAGATTATGTCATCATAGCTGTAGCGTCACTAGACAGAATGTTATTATAGCTGCAGTACCACTGGACAGATTGTCATCATAGCTA
>NW_013865021.1:0-328 GCF_000517525.1 Limulus polyphemus
TATAAAGAAATATAAATACTGATGATATGTTTACTGTCAATGTCGGGTATAAAGAAATATAAATACTGATGATATGTTTACTGTCAATGTCGTGTATAAAGAAATATTATGGAAAAAAATTGTGATTTTTAATGAGAATAAAATTGTTGTTAAGAGTTTTCTTAACACCCGTCATTTTTGACGGCTGTACACTAGTAGCATAATAAAACAGAGAAGTTCTCTTTACACAACATAGGCGTTTTAGTGTGTGTGTGTGTGTATACAGTGCAGTTAGTATTATGCTGTATATTTGAAGGAAATGTTTCTATCACATGGCATCGTTCTTTAC
>NW_013865022.1:0-329 GCF_000517525.1 Limulus polyphemus
GTTACAACAACTCCACGATCAACTGGGTGTAACTCTAGTTACCGAATTTGTAACCACCATACTCATCTATAGCGTTATTTTTTACAACAACTCCACGAATACCTAGGTGTAACTCTAGTTACCGAATTTATAACCACCATATTCATCTTTAGCCTTACTTGGTACAACTACTCCACGAATACCTAGGTGTAACTCTAGTTATAGTATTTATAACCACCATACTCATCTTTAGCCTTACTTGGTACAACTACTCCATGAACACTTAGGTTTAACTCTAGTTACCGAATTTATAACCACCATACTCATCTGTAGCGTTATTTGGTACAACA
>NW_013865023.1:0-329 GCF_000517525.1 Limulus polyphemus
CGTGTTAAATTATCATGGGATTGACGCAGCACAACTTCCCGTTACTTCCTCAGTATAACTATTTGCCAAGTCGTCACTTTCCCATCTGTAGTTTCCCATCTCCGTACAAGAATACCATCTTCAAGCTTTAACTGGACTTGGCCTTTGTTGTTCCCGAACGTCATTTTATCAAAATCAATTACAAACTTCCTTGGAAGTAGATAGTCCAATCCTAATATGCATTCGTCTTCAATGTCAGCCAAGTATACTTTTTGTCTGTCCTTTGTGCCCATGAGCTCAATAGTTACCCACACTGGTCCCCACAATCTTGTAGAATGTCCTGTCACACC
>NW_013865024.1:0-330 GCF_000517525.1 Limulus polyphemus
AGTATTCATGATGAAACTTTGTAGAATGGACGGCAACTGCTTGTTGTAGAGACACAAGTCTAGAGGACGACGTTTCGAAAGTCTTCCGAAAGACAAAAAACAAGCTATATTATCCATAAAACAAACAAAAAACAAGTTATACTATCCATAGACCAAACAAAAAACAAAGCACCAGGAGAAGATCAAATACAAACAATATTTTTAAAAAAAGGTACTCAGAAGTTGTTTGATCACTTAAGAGCTTTATTAATCTATCTCTAAATTCGGGATACATCCCTGCTTCTTGGAAGCAAGCAAATGTACTCATGATCTTGAAGGAAGGAAAACCAG
>NW_013865025.1:0-326 GCF_000517525.1 Limulus polyphemus
GGTGTTTACAAAACAGTTTAGTATCACGACTTGGTGTTTATAAAACAGTTTAGTATCAGTAACTGGTGTTTATAAAACAGTTTAGTATCACGTCTTGGTGTTTATAAAACAGTTTAGTATCGCGTCTTGGTGTTTATAAAACAGTTTAGTATCACAAATTGGTGTCATAAAACAGTTTATTATCAGTAACTGGTGTTTATAAAACAGTTTAGTATAACGACTTGGTGTTTATAAAACCTTTTAGTATCACAACGTGGTGTTTATAAAACAGTTTACTATCACAACTTGGTGTTTATAAAATAGTTTATTGTCACGTCTTGGTGTTT
>NW_013865026.1:0-500 GCF_000517525.1 Limulus polyphemus
AGTGAACTAGAGCTACACCTAGGTGTTCGTGGAGTTGTTGTACCAAATAACGCTAAAGATGAGTATGGGTTACACATTCAGTAACTAGAGTTACACCTAGGTGTTAATGGAGTAGTTGTGCCAAGTAAAGCTAAAGATCAGTATGGTGGTTATACATTCGGTAACTAGAGTTACACTTAGGTATACGTGGAGTTGTTGTACCAAATAACGCTACAGATGAGTATGGTGGTTACAAATTCGGTAACTAGAGTTACACCTAGGTGTTCGTGGAGTTTTTGTACAAAGTAAGGATAAAGATGAATATGGTGGTTATAAATTCGGTAACTAGAAAACACTTAGGTGTAAAATGGAGTAGTTTTACCAAATAACGCTAAAGATGAATATGGTGGTTACTTGGTACAACTACTCGATGAACACATAGGTGTTACTCTAGTTACCGAATTTATTCCATGAACACATAGGTGGTAGTTGTACCAAGTAAGGCTACAGATGAGTATGGT
>NW_013865027.1:0-329 GCF_000517525.1 Limulus polyphemus
ATTTACACACTCTCTGACTGCAGTTCAATTACTCACTACCTATACACACACATTGATCCGTCACGTTGTCACCCTCTTATATATATATATCAGACTACCCTATATCTAGTAAATGCTAAGGCATTCACGAAGGAACGGGATAGTTCTAGAAACGTGGCGTGACACTAGTCACGTGACCTCGCTGACGCAACAGTACCTTAAAATATATTAGATATTCTGATCTTTTAACTTAGAAAGATTGACTAGCTTTTAGTTTCAATATTTTATTCACATTTAGCTAAAGCCTAAACATGATAAAACATTAGTGGAATAAGTATAGAGTATTCATG
>NW_013865028.1:0-329 GCF_000517525.1 Limulus polyphemus
CGTACTTACCACTGTGTTTGATGGTATGTACCACTGTATTTGATGGTATTTACCACTGTGTTTGATGGTATGTACCACTGTGTTTGATGGTATGTACCACTGTGTTTGATGGTATGTACCACTGTGTTTGATCGTACTTACCACTGTGTTTGATGGTATTTACCACTGTGTTTGATCGTACTTACCACTGTGTTTGATGCTATTTAACACTGTGTTTAATGACACTTACCACTGTGTATGATGGCACTTACCGCTGTGTTTGATCGTATTTACCACTGTTGAAATAGAAGCTGTAGACGACAATGTTTACCAGTACCAAAATATATCAG
>NW_013865029.1:0-328 GCF_000517525.1 Limulus polyphemus
CCGGATATTACAAGTATATGGACTAATTTGTATAAACTAGCCCTATACTGGATATTACAAGTGTATGGACTAAATTTGTATAAACTAGCCCTGTACCGGATATTACAATTATATGGACTAATTTGTATAAACTAGCCCTATACCGGATATTACAAGTATATGGACTAAATTTGTATAAACTAGCCCTGTACCGGATATTACAAGTATATCAACTAATTTGGTATAAACTAGCTCTATACCGGATATTACAAGTACATGGAGTAATTTCTTTAAACTAACTCTATAACGGATATTACAAGTATATGGACTAATTTGTATAAACTAGCCT
>NW_013865030.1:0-329 GCF_000517525.1 Limulus polyphemus
TTATACACACAGGTTAGTACCTGAAATATAGCATTAATACTTAAACTATTTTTTAATGTGTGAACTACTGGTAATTTAACAACTTTATTACTCCTAATGTTTTTACCATTTTATTGTCAAACAGGAAATATGAAATATGAAAATATAACTTTTGCTGTATATTATCACTGTTGAGTCGTTTTAACACATTAAACTGCCGTTAATTACTCATATATTCACATACATTTTAACAAATTATATTATCTCAGAATTATATATTATATATATATATATATAAAGCTAGTACCTGAGTTATAGCATTACTACATAAGCATTTCTTGATGTATGAG
>NW_013865031.1:0-331 GCF_000517525.1 Limulus polyphemus
GGGAGCAAGCGGTAAATTTATGACTTTCAATGTATAGATCCGAAGTTCGATTTACTGTCGCTGATAGAGCGCAGATAGCCCTCGTGTAGCTTTGCGCGAAGTTCAAAAAACAAAAAACACAAAACGACACAATATAGTGTAACGAATTTGTTATTATATATTTATTTTAATATCAACGTTTGTTTGTAATTAAGCACAAAGCTTTGCCCACCACGGGTATCGAAACCTGGATTATAGTGTTGTAAGTCCGCAGACATATCGACGTTGCTTAGATTAAGTTTATATTTAAAAACATGCCTAGCTTATACTACTAAATATGTATTGCGAAACT
>NW_013865032.1:0-329 GCF_000517525.1 Limulus polyphemus
ACTAGAGATGCAGTAGTTTTGTATATATAAGCCACTAAGAAGTGACGGCGAGAGGGCAATGTGTAATTGACAGTTGAGTCGAGCATGTGAGACGTTCATTGTGAATTATAGCGTTTGTTATAGCATGACTGTGGAAGTTAAGTGCATTGCAAAGTTGTATTCAGAAAGAATAAACCAGTTTTACTTAAGAAAGGACTTGTATCTGTAAAGTTCATCGGAAAGAAATTATACGGAAAATTAACTAACGACCAGATATGTAACAATATGTTGAAATGACAGAGGAAGATATGTTAAATTGCATAGACGGACCTATCAGAATTTGTGATTCT
>NW_013865033.1:0-329 GCF_000517525.1 Limulus polyphemus
CTGTCATCATCACCATACCGCCAACTCTTGGGCTACTCTTTTACCAACGAATAGTGGGATTGACCGATTTCGCGCAAAGCTACACGACGGCTATCTGCGCTAGCCGTCCCTAATTTAGCAGTGTAAGACTAGAGGGAAGGCAGCTAGTCATCATCACCCACCGCCAACTCTTGGGCTACTCTTTTACCAACGAATAGTGTGATTAACCGTCACTTTATAACGCCCCCACGGCTGAAAGGGCCAACATGTTTGGTGAGACGGGGATTCGAACCCGCATATTGCGAGTCGAGCTCCCTAACCACCTGGCCATGCCGGGCCCAAAAGAGAAG
>NW_013865034.1:0-327 GCF_000517525.1 Limulus polyphemus
TTAAATACCATTTAGAGGATGAGTATTGTGGTGTGTTGGACACGTTTAGAGGATGAGTATTGTGGTATGTTAGACACGTTTAGAGGACGAGTATTGTGGTGTGTTAGACACGTTTAGAGGATGAGTATTGTAGTGTGTTAGACACGTTTAGAGGATGAGTATTGTGGTGTGTTAGACACATTTAGAATATAAGTATTGTGGTGTTAGCCACGTTTAGAAGATGAGTATTGGGGTGCGTTAGACACTTTTAGAGGATGGGTAATATGGTATGTTAGAAACATTTAAACGGTGAGTATTGTGGTGTGATAGACACATTTAGAATATAAG
>NW_013865035.1:0-329 GCF_000517525.1 Limulus polyphemus
CCCATCCTACAACTTTTACATTTAGTTAGATACTTGGGTGGACAACAGATTATAAACAAACACTGACATCCCATCCTACAACTTTTACATTTAGTTAGATACATGGGTTGAAAACAGATTCTAAACAAACACTGACATCCCATCCTACAACTTTTACATTTAGTTAGATACATGGGTTGAAAACAGATTCTAAACAAACACTGACATCCCATCGTACAACTTTTACATTTAGTTAGATACTTGGGTGGAAAACAGATTCTAAATAAACACTGACATCCCATCCTACAACTTTTACATTTAGTTAGATACTTGGGTGGACAACAGATTCT
>NW_013865036.1:0-735 GCF_000517525.1 Limulus polyphemus
GTGAAAATATAAAAGAATTGAACTTTCCCTAATCCAGAGTAAAAATAACCGAAAATGAGGAATTTATTTTAAAAGACGTAACGGCCTTTTACATGTGTTCGTTTTTTCGAATAATCTTATTTTTAAAGCTATTCTTTGTTTACAATATAACTGAAAAGAGAGAAAACAGGAAATCGAAGCTAGCTGAAATTTCGATTTCAAATTATAAAAAATCTATTAGGGATTTTGATCAAATGATATCCATTTTGAAAGTCTAACATCTTTGTGTTAAATATGAGGAAAAACAAATTTGTTTTTCAAAAAATTGTCAAAAACATGGGCTTTTCGACTACGAAATAAGCACTATCCGATATTTTTCTATTAAATTTGCGTCAAAAAATGTACTTTTTTCCATTTTTCAAAAAAATTCATATTTTCAAAAACTCAAAATTGAGATAATTATACTTTTAACGAAAAATATTATGTCCCGTGAAAAGGTAAAAAAATTGAACTTTCCATAATCCAGAGTAACAACAATCCAAAATGAGGAATTTATTTCAATAGACATAACAGCCTTTTACGTGTTGTTTCTTTTCGAATAATCTTAATTTTAAAGCTATTCTTTATTTACAATATGAATGACAGGAGAGAAAACAGGAAATCGAAGCTAGCCGAAATTTTGGTTTCAAATTATAAAAAATCTATTAAGAATTTTGATCAAATGATATCCATTTTGAAAGTTTTACATCAAGGGCA
>NW_013865037.1:0-314 GCF_000517525.1 Limulus polyphemus
TTTTCTCGTTCTTTCTTGTTTCTTTTCTTGTTTTTGTATTGCTGCCATCAAATCTGCTAGGCTGTAGTCTGATTTGCCGCTTCTCGTTTCCATTTTTCTTCTTCTTTTTTTATCCCACTTCTGACACCAATTTGTTACGTCTCCGTTTGTTAATTAATTTTTCCGTAACTTTGTTCCGACGAAATTTTAACGACACAAGTCTTTACTTAATAAAACTTGTTTATTCTTTCCGAATATAACTCTGCGATACACTTAATCTCAATACTCGCGCTAAAACAAACAGTATCACGAGCGAACGAATGTTAACTCCAACG
>NW_013865038.1:0-328 GCF_000517525.1 Limulus polyphemus
AAAACAAACAAGCATTATTAGGGTAGTATTTGTATGTAAGACTAATCTACACCTCCTAAGCTAACTGAACCTTGGGGGGTGATATTATCATTACGATGGAAAATATTAATAGTGGTGAGGGTAGCCAACTGATAAATCAATACATAATAATTATCATAGGTTTTAGATTTATTTAGTCATAAAGGCATAGCTGCTCGTAGAATGTCTCTGAGTTTTTTTTGTTTTTTTTTTATCAAGTACAAACGTTTAGCTCATAGCTCCGTCATCTCTTGACCGATTTGAGATCTAATTACAGTTTTGGACTCGGGAGGTCAAACCCCTTCAATTG
>NW_013865039.1:0-329 GCF_000517525.1 Limulus polyphemus
ACTCTGTAAACATAGTAGGTTTAGTATTTTATCATGCCCACTCTGTAAACATAGTAGTTTCAGTATTTTATCATGCCCACTCTGTAAACATAGTAAGTTTAGTATTTTATTATGTCCACTCTGTAAACATAGAAGTTTCAGTATTTTATCATGTCCACTCTGTAAACATAGTAGGTTTAGTATTTTATCATGTCCACTCTGTAAACATAGAAGTTTCAGTATTTTATCATGTCCACTCTGTAAACATAGTAGGTTTAGTATTTTATCATGTCCACTCTGTAAACATAGAAGTTTCAGTATTTTATCATGTCCACTCTGTAACATAGAAG
>NW_013865040.1:0-623 GCF_000517525.1 Limulus polyphemus
TTTAGCCTTACTTGGTACAACTGCTCCAGGAACAATTAGGTTTAACTCTAGTTACTGAATTTATAACCCCATACTCATCTTTAGCGTTATTTGGTACAGCAACTCAACGAACAATTAGATTTAACTCTAGTTACCGAATTTGTAACCACCATACACATCTTTAGCGTTATTTGGTGCAACAACTCCATGATTACCTAAAGCTAAAGATGAGTATGGTGGTTATAAATTCGGTAAATAGAGTTACACCTACTTGGCAAAACTACTCCATGAACACCTAGGTGTAACTCTAGTTACAGTATTTATAACAACCATACTCATCTTTAGCGTTATTTGGTACACTAACTCCAGGAACACCTAGGTGTAACTCTAGTTACCGAATTTATAACCACCATACTCATCGTTAGCGTTATTTGGTACAACTACTCCACGATCACCTAGGTGTAACTCTAGTAATCGAATTCGTAAACAACATACTCATCTGTAGCGTTATTTGGTACAACAACTCCACGAATACCTAGGTGTAACTCTTGTTACCGAATTTATAACCACCATTTTCATCTTAAGCCTTACTTGGTACAACTACTCCACGAATACCTAGGTGTAACTCTAGTAACCGAATTTAT
>NW_013865041.1:0-522 GCF_000517525.1 Limulus polyphemus
AAACCGCTTTAAGTAACAGTGTCGAGAATACTGATTTTCCTTAAGTTGTCGTATTATTACTCATATATAATCTAGAAAACTGGATGTTAGTAAACCGCTTTAAGTGTCGAGAATACCGATTTTCCTTAAGTTGTCATATTATTACTCATATATAATCTAGAAAACTGGATTTTAGTAAACCGCTTTAAGTAACAGTGTCGAGAATACCGATTTTCCTTAAGTTGTCGTATTATTACTCGTATGGCTCGGCATGGCCTGGAGGTTAGGGCGCTCGACTCGCAATCTGTGGGTCGCGGGTTCGAATCCTCGTCCCACCAAACATGCTCGCCCATATGGCCCGGCATGGCCAGGAGGTTAGTGCGCTCGACTCGCAATCTGTGGGTCGTGGGTTCGAATCCCCGTCCCACCAAACATGCTCGCCCTTTCAGCCGTGGGGACGTTATAAGTGACAGTCAATCCCACTATTCGTTGATACAAGAGTAGCCCAAGAGTTGGCGGTGGATGGTGATGACTAGCTGCCTT
>NW_013865042.1:0-329 GCF_000517525.1 Limulus polyphemus
ACACAGCCAAGAAAAGTTACTTTGTACATGGATAATCCATGGGAATATAAGAGCATTTTTGTTAGTACACATAATTTTAACAAAAATTAAACCCGTATGTTTTTAATTGGAAAAAATTTTTATGGTGGTTTATAAGGAATGCATTTAAAGGTTCAATAGCAGTGTTTTTTTAAGCTTGCCTATTCAATAAATGGAGACATATATTGAATAGGCAAAGCTTGTGTGAAAACTCTGTTCATTATATCTCTTTTGTTTTTTAACAGCTACTATTATGGAAGTCTTTTAATTATTTATTATATTAACATATTAATATTTTTTAATGTCTTTAG
>NW_013865043.1:0-699 GCF_000517525.1 Limulus polyphemus
GTTTTTATTTACTCACTGTTTAGTATCAGTCAGACAGGTTTAGTCCTAGAACAGTGTGTTTACACTTGTTCTTATCAGTGATAGATCACAAAGATATTCTATAGCGCTAGTAGATTCTAGTCCTAAGGTAACCAGTTTATAAAGGTGCACTAAGTGTTGAAAGTTTAGGTTCTGTGTTTGGCTTTTTAAACTTCCTTAACCTAATACTATCTGAATGAGTCATTTTTGTTTTCAATAAATTAAGAACAAACATTTTCTTGGCTGATAATAGTTGTGTTTTCAGATATTACGCACTCAGGTAAATATGTACAGTAGCTTAAAGAACTGATGTAGCCCTGCGCTTAAAACAATCATATACAGTATGCTCATCGCGGGAATCGAATCTTAAAGTTGAATCTTATAAACCATCAAAGATATGATTGTTTTAAGCGCAGGGCTACACAGTATGCTCATCGCGGGAATCGAATCTTAAAGTTGAATCTTATAAACCATCAAAGATATGATTGTTTTAAGCGCAGGGCTACACAGTATGCTCATCGCAGGAATCGAATCTTCAACATCAAAGATATGATTGTTTTAAGCGCAGGGCTACACAGTATGCTCATCGCGGGAATCGAATCTTAAATTCAATCTTATAAACCATCAAAGATATGATTGTTTTAAGCGCAGGGCTACACAGTATGCTCATCGCGGGAATCG
>NW_013865044.1:0-327 GCF_000517525.1 Limulus polyphemus
TTGGCACATTAATATTTATACTATACATATAGTAGTTATCTACTATAATTGGCACATTAAAATTTATACTACACATGTTGTAGTTATCTACGATAATTGTACGTTAAAATTTTATACAACATATAGTAGTTATCTACGATAATTGGCATGTTACAATTTATACTATACATATAGTAGTTATCTACGATAATTGCCACGTTAAAATTTATACTATACATATAGTAGTTATCTACGATAATTGGCACGCTAAAATATACTACACATATAGTAGTTATTTACGATAATTGTCACGCTAAAATTTATACTACACATATAATAGTTATCTAC
>NW_013865045.1:0-570 GCF_000517525.1 Limulus polyphemus
ATACAATTACATATAGACTCTACAAGATACAGTTACATTGGGACTCTACAAGATACAGTTATATATAGACTCTACAAGATACAGTTACATAGGGACTCTACAAGATGCAGTTATATATAGACTCTACAAGATACAGTTACATAGGGGCTTTACAAATACAGTTATATATAGACTCTACAAGATACAGTTATATATAGACTCTACAAGATACAGTTACATAGGCACTTTATAAGATACAGTTATATAGGGACTCTACAAGATACAGTTATATATAGACTCTACAAGATATAGTTATATATATATAAACTCTACAAGATAAAGTTACATATAGACTCTACAAGATACAGTTACATATAGACTCTACAAGATATAGTTATATATATATAAACTCTACAAGATAAAGTTACATATAGACTCTACAAGATACAGTTACATATAGACTCTACAAGATACAGTTACATATAGACTCTACAAGATATAGTTATATATATATAAACTCTACAAGATAAAGTTACATATAGACTCTACAAGATACAGTTACATATAGACTCTACAAGATACAGTTACATT
>NW_013865046.1:0-506 GCF_000517525.1 Limulus polyphemus
GGGTTACTGTGGTGGATGTTCATCTGTCTAAGACCTGGTGATTGGAGTTACTGTGGTGGAAGTTCATCTGTCTAAGACCTGATGATTGGGGTTACTGTGGTGGAAGTTCATCTGTCTAAGACCCGATGATTGGGGTTACTGCGGTGGAAGTTCATCTGTCTAAGACCTGGTGATTGGGATTACTGTGGTAGACGATCATCAGTCTAAGACCCGATGATTGGAGTTACTGTGGTGGAAGTTCATCTGTCTAAGACCTGGTGATTATGGTTACTGTGGTGGACGTTTATCTGTCTAAGACCTGATATTGGGGTTACTGTGGTGGATGTTCATACAGTAACCCCAATCATCGGGTCTTAGACAGGGTGGACGTTCATCTGTCTAAGACCTGATGATTGGGATTACTGTGGTGGAAGTTCATCTGTCTAAGACCTGGTGATTAGGGTTACTGTGGTGGACGTTCATCTGTCTAAGACCTGGTGATTGGGGTTTCTGTGGTGGACGTTCAA
>NW_013865047.1:0-328 GCF_000517525.1 Limulus polyphemus
CACCTAAAGGAGATTATGTGTATCCAACAGATTTGATCACCATCAAAGAAAGAACATGCACCTAATGGAAATTATGTGTATCCAACAGATTTGATCACCATCAAAGAAAGAACATGTACCAAAGGAAATTGTGTGTATCCAACAGATTTGATCACCATCAAAGAAAAGAACATGCACCTGAAGGAAATCATGTGTATCCAACAGATTTGATCACGATCAAAGAAAAGAACATGTACTAAAGGAAATTATGTGTATCCAACAGATTTGATCACGATCAAAGAAAAGAACATGTACTAAAGGAAATTATGTGTATCCAACAAATTTGATC
>NW_013865048.1:0-329 GCF_000517525.1 Limulus polyphemus
TTCTGTTCAAAAAGAAGATATACTGTTCATGGAGAAGGTATACTGTTCATGGAGAAGGTATGCTGTTCATGGAGAAGGTATTCTGTTCATGGAGAAGGTATTCTGTTCAAGAAGAAGATATACTGTTCATGGAGAAGGTATACTGTTCATGGAGAAGGTATGCTGTTCATGGAGAAGTTATTCTGTTCATGGAGAAGGTATTCTGTTCAAGAAGAAAATATGCTGTTCATGGAGAAGGTAAGCTGTTCATGGAGAAGGTATACTGTTCATGGAGAAGGTATGCTGTTCATGGAGAAGGTATGCTGTTCATGGAGAAGGTATACTGTTAA
>NW_013865049.1:0-330 GCF_000517525.1 Limulus polyphemus
GGTGACAGAAGAAGATTTGTGTCTAAGCCTAATTCTAAATGTTCTGTCTAGATATTATTGAGTACTGGTGATAGAAGAAAATTCATGTCTAAGCCTGATTCTAAATGTTCTGTCTAGAGGTTACTGAGTACTGGTGACAGAAGAAGATTCGTGTCTAAGCCTAATTCTAAATGTTCTGTCCAGAGGTTACTGAGTACTGATGATAGAGGTGGATCCATGTCTAAGCTTAATTCGAAATGTTCTGTTTAGAGGTTATTGAATACTGATGCTAGAAAAAGACTCATGTCTAAGCTTGATTGTAAATGTTCTGTCTAGAGGTTGCTGAGTACT
>NW_013865050.1:0-330 GCF_000517525.1 Limulus polyphemus
ACCATAGTTGTCTGAAGTATAGACCATAGTTGTCTGAAGTATATACCATAGTTGTCTGAAGTATATACCATAGTTGTCTGAAGTATATACCATAGTTGTCTGAAGTATACACCATAGTTGTCTGAAGTATACACCATAGTTGTCTGAAGTATACACCATAGTTGTCTGAAGTGTACACCATAGTTGTCTGAAGTATACACCATAGTTGTCTGAAGTATACACCATAGTTGTCTAAACTAAATACAATACTTGTCTGAAATATATATATCATAGTTGAAAACTAAATACGATACTTGTCTGAAATATATACCATAGTTGTCTGAAGTATAC
>NW_013865051.1:0-329 GCF_000517525.1 Limulus polyphemus
TCAAACATCTCTGAAAGCTGACCTTTTCTGGCCTTGAATCCAGATGACTGTACCAACCTTGGTACCTCTGTGCTGGACTTAACGTAGGATTCAAATTCAAGAGCTCTGGCCATTGCATCCTGCATGGTAGAGGGGTGTGCTTGCTTCACTTTTATCTTAAGTTGTGGACTGTCCAAGGCATCTACGAACTGATCCCTCAGCAACAACTTGAGGAGATCGGGTGGTGCAGTTGGGTAGGCCTTGTGTGCTATGCTTTCCAAGTCCTGTGCCAGCTCTTGCAGGCTCTCCCCTTTAGCACGGACTCTCGTCCTAAACCTAGCCCTGTAGAC
>NW_013865052.1:0-328 GCF_000517525.1 Limulus polyphemus
TGTGGGTGAAGTGACGTTGTCCTGGTTTTTCGGATGCCAAACAACTTGCAGCATTCTTGGAACACAGCTGATTCAAAGTTACGGCCTTGATCTGAATGCAGTTCATATGGCATACCAAATCTGAAGAAGAAGTCACTAATAGCCGAAGCTACAGTTGTAGCTTCCTGATTTGGTATTTCATATGCCTCAGGCCACTTGGTGAAATAATCCATCACCACACAAATGTACTTGTTTCCAGCACGAGTTTGGGGCAGAGGACCTGCAATGTCGATGGCTATTCTTTCCATTGGTGCACCAACTTGATATAACTTCATTGGAGCACGTCCCT
>NW_013865053.1:0-329 GCF_000517525.1 Limulus polyphemus
CTGATTAAACATTCATATCGATATATTTATGGTAAATAAAAACTACTGATTAAACATTCATATCGATATATATATATATATGATAAATAAAAACTTCTGATTAAAAATACATAGAGATATATTTATGGTAAATAAAAACTTCTGATTAAACATTCACAACGATATATATATATATATATATGATAAATAAAAACTCCTGATTAAACATTCATATCGATATGTATATGGTAAATAAAAACTTCTGATTACACATATGCAACGATATATGTATATGGTAAATAAACACTTCTGATTAAACATTTACAACTATATACATATACATGGTAAAT
>NW_013865054.1:0-329 GCF_000517525.1 Limulus polyphemus
TTTCTCAGTAGTAGATAGTCCAATCCTAATATGCATTCGTCATCCATGTCAGCCAAGTATACTTTCTGTCTGTCCTTTATGCCCATGAGCTCAATAGTTACCCACACTGGTCCCCGCAATCTTGTAGAATGTCCTGTCACATCATAAAGCGTCTGTATGGCTTCTGGTACTCCTTCGTGATCTAACACCTTGATGCTCACAAGGGTTTGCTGAGACACAGAGTCTATGACAAAGTTGCACCTTTGGGCATCTAGCTTTCCTGTCACATAGACACTGTGTGTGCTTGGCATTTTACACCTAGCTGTTAGGACTTTCAAGATGGGGGTTGA
>NW_013865055.1:0-328 GCF_000517525.1 Limulus polyphemus
GTTAGCAGAGATGGTCTTTTCAAGGTTCTTAGAAAAATTAGCTGCCCTGAAAAACTGCACAGCCTGATCGAGTCCTTCCACTCCAACATGAAGGGGACTGTGCAGTTCAAAGGTAGTCTCTCTGAGCCCTTTGAAATACGCAGTGGCGTCAAACAAGGCTGTGTGCTCGCCCCCACTATTTTTGGGATCTTCTTCGCCCTCCTCCTGAGATATGCATTCGGTTCAGCACAAGAAGGGATATATCTTCAGACTAGATCAGATGGTAGACTCTTCAATGTTGCCCGCCTGAATGCGAGGACAAAGGTTCGTGAAGTACTCGTTAAGGACA
>NW_013865056.1:0-380 GCF_000517525.1 Limulus polyphemus
TCCTGCTTTTTCTCTCTAGTACTTGTATGGTCATCTCTATCCTGTCTTGTTCACTATCTAGTTTACATATGACACAATGGGAATCCTGCTTTTCTCTCTAGTACTTGTATGGTCATCTATATCCTGTCTAATTCACTATCTAGTTTACATATGACACAATGGGAATCCTGCTTTTCTCTCTAGTACTTGTATGGTCATCTCTATCCTGTCTTATTCACTATCTAGTTTACATATGACACAATGGGAATCCTGCTTTTCTCTCTAGTACTTGTATGATCATCTATATCCTGTCTTATTCACTATCTAGTTTACATGTAATACTATGGGAATCCTGCTTTTCTCTCTAGTACTTGTATGGTCATCTCTATCCTGTCTTATTC
>NW_013865057.1:0-326 GCF_000517525.1 Limulus polyphemus
GAAATTAAGAGGTACAATATTTGAGAAAATAAGAAAAAATAAAATAAGTTATGAAGCACATTAAGATGCAGAAGTTTCATGTACAACAGAAAACATAAAGGATTCAAGAAGGTTGAACATGAAAAAGAATAAATAAAACACATATACAGGAGTGTGAAAAGAAAACATAATACATATTGACTGAAAATGAAAGAAATACGGAAAGAAATAGATGATAAAATGGAAAATAAGGAAATGTGAAGGATATGTAAAATAAGAAAAATAGACGTTTTAAAATAGTAACACTTAGATATAATATATAAATAAGTAGTAAAATGTAAATAATT
>NW_013865058.1:0-559 GCF_000517525.1 Limulus polyphemus
TTTTCCTGTTAGTGGTATAAGGTGGAAATTGTTGTACGAAGGATAATATTTTTTCCTGTTTTCCTGTTAGTGGTATAAGGTGAAAATTGTTGTAAGAAGGATAATATTTTTTCCTGTTTTCCTGTTAGTGGTATAAGGTGAAAATTGTTGTAAGAAGGATAATATTTTTTCCTGTTTTCCTGTTAGTGGTATAAGGGGAAAATTGTTGTAAGAAGGATAATATTTTTCCTGTTTTCCTGTTAGTGGTATAAGGTGAAAATTGTTGTAAGAAGGATAATATTTTTTCCTGTTTTCCTGTTAGTGGTATAAGGTGAAAATCGTTGTAAGAAGAATAATATTTTTCCTGTTAGTGGTATAAGGTGAAAATTGTTGTAAGAAGGATAATATTTTTTCCTGTTTTCCTGTTAGTGGTATAAGGTGAAAATTGTTGTAAGAAGGATAATATTTTTCCTGCTAGTGGTATAAGGCGAAAATTGTTGTAAGAAGGATAATATTTTTCCTGTTAGTGGTATAAGGTGAAAATTGTTGTAAGAAGGATAATATTTTTTCCTGTTTTCTT
>NW_013865059.1:0-329 GCF_000517525.1 Limulus polyphemus
AAAAGTGACCATCTGTAGTGAAGCAGGTACACCGTTTTTATGTTTTGATATGGTTCGTTCTACTCAAGTCTGATGTGATCCTCATAGAGAAGTGACCATCTGTAGTGAAGCAGGTACACCGTTTTTATGTTTTGATATGGTTCGTTCTACTCAAGTCTGATGTGATCCTCATAGAGAAGTGACCATCTGTAGTGAAGCAGGTACACTGTTTTAATATTTTGATATGGTTCGTTCTATTCAAATCTGATCTGATCCTCATAGAGAAGTGACCATCTGTAGTGAAGCAGGTACACTGTTTTTTATGTTTTCATTTAGTTCGTTCTACTCAA
>NW_013865060.1:0-329 GCF_000517525.1 Limulus polyphemus
CCATGAAATGGTGACTTACATTAAAAAGAATAAAAACAGGATTTTATTCAATGTAACTTTTGTTTGTTTGTTGTTAAGCACAGAACTACACAATGGGCTATCTGTGCTGTGACTACCAGGGTATCGAACCCCGATTTTTAACGATAAAAACTCTCAGACTTACCGCTCAGCTACCGTAGGGGCTTGTAATTTTTGTACTATAATGTATCTTTGCCTGGTTATGTTCTACCTTTCCGACTTAAAGTAATAAAACTTGTATTTATTTTGATGCATCTTGAACTTTTAAACTTTATGCTGGAAATATTTTTTTAATTTGATTTTGAGAATAA
>NW_013865061.1:0-329 GCF_000517525.1 Limulus polyphemus
AGTTATGGCCAAGGTCTCTGGCAATACTGTGTGAAGCCATTCGGGCTTACCAATGCTCCAGCAACATTTAAGACGCTGATGGAAAGAGTATTGGAAGGTCTACAATGGAAGATAGCCCTAGTGTACCTGGATGATGTCATTGTATTTGCAACAACGTTTGATGAGGAAATGTCCCAGCTAAAAGAAGTATTCAAGCGTTTGAAAGCAGCAAACCTCGAACTCCATCCAAAGAAATGCCATTTGTTCTAGAAGGAGGTGCTTTACTTGGGACACATTGTAAGTGAGCATGGTGTGCATACTGATCCTGACAAGGTGAAAGCAGTGCGTGA
>NW_013865062.1:0-380 GCF_000517525.1 Limulus polyphemus
TATACTGAGTTTTATCAATAAGAAGACACGAGAATTAACGATACTGTGTACTATCAATAAGAAGACACAAGATTTAACGATACTGTGTACTGTCAATAAGAAAACACAAGATTCAACGATACTGTGTACTGTGAATAAGAAAACGCAAGATTTAACGCTACTTTGTGCTTTCAATAAGAAGACACAAGATTTAACAATACTTTGTACTATCAATAAGAAGACACAAGATTTAACGATACTGTGTACTGTCAATAAGAAGATACAAGATTTAACAATACTGTGTACTATCAATAAGAAGACAAAGATTTAACGATACTGTGTACTATCATAAGAAGACGCAAGATTTAACAATACTGTGTACTGTCAATAAGAAAACACAA
>NW_013865063.1:0-329 GCF_000517525.1 Limulus polyphemus
ACCAACAATACTACCATGGATTGATTTTTATTTCATCAGACAAAAACTCATGATTTACATAAAAATTAGTTGTCTTAAATTTTTTGCTTATCTTAGAAGTTAAGTTGTTTTTTTTCTATTATCCATATGCCTTGGCTAGTTGCAGATCACTTTTGGTTGACATCTACATGTCCAAAGTTTCCAAAATCATGTTGATTCTGTTAGTCACTGGAGCATGGAAGCCTATTTATGTCCAAAAATGTATTTCTAAAACTTCATAAATTGAAATATTTTCTAGTTTGTATATTACTTAATATAACTTAGCATTAATATCTCTGAAGATAATTCAA
>NW_013865064.1:0-329 GCF_000517525.1 Limulus polyphemus
CATGAAGATTTGTGCAATGTGCTTCAGTAATTCCAGTACCGCCCAGCAAGTCAGTATGAAGATTTGTGCAATGTGTTTGTGGAGAGGGGGTATTTACACACAAACAGACTCGACTTTAACATCGGACACATCCACGTATCATCATAATATTTATACAGTATATAGAATGAGACATCTGCGGCATCATACATACTCTAACAATCATAATACCATGGCATCTGTGGCATCATACATACTATTACAATCATAATACTGTGGCATCTGCGGCATCATATATACGCTGACAATCATAATACTGTGGCATCTGCGGTATCATATGTACGCTGCGG
>NW_013865065.1:0-444 GCF_000517525.1 Limulus polyphemus
CACTGACCACCAGTGATACAGTAAATGTTACAGTACAAGATACACTGACCACCAGTGATACAAGAAAATGTTACACTACAAGATACACTGACCACCAGTGATACAGAAAATGTTACACTACAAGATACACTGACCACCAGTGATACAATAAATGTTTGTTACACTACAAGATACACTGACCACCAGTGATACAAGAAAATGTTACACTACAAGATACACTGACCACCAGTGATACAAGTAAATGTTACAGTACAAGATACACTGACCACCAGTGATACAAGACATGTTTTTACGCTACAAGATACACTGACCACCAGTGATACAAGAAACATGTTTGTTACACTACAAGATACACTGACCACCAGTGATACAAGTAAATGTTTGTTACAGTACAAGATACACTGACCACCAGTGATACAAGACATGTTTATTACACTACAAGAT
>NW_013865066.1:0-329 GCF_000517525.1 Limulus polyphemus
TGTGTACTGGCACGACAACTTACACTTGTGTGTACTGGCACGACAACTTACACTTGTGTGTACTGGCACGACAACTTACACTTGTGTGTACTGGCACGACAACTTACACTTGTGTGTACTGGCACGACAACTTACACTTGTTTGTACTGCCATTATAACAACTTACACTTGTTTGTACTGCCATTATAACAACTTACACTCAACTTACACTTGTTTGTACTGCCACGACAACTTACACTTGTTTGTACTGCCACGACAACTTACACTTGTTTGTACTGGCACGACAACTTACACTTGTTTGTACTGGCACGACAACTTACACTTGTTTG
>NW_013865067.1:0-330 GCF_000517525.1 Limulus polyphemus
AATACACGGATGACGGCCACGTTATCTCCTTCTTGGAATAGCTAGAACTGTATAAAATACACGGGTGATGACCACGTTAACTCTTACTTGGAATAGCTAGAACTGTATAAAATACAAGGGTGATGACCACGTTAACTCTTACTTGGAATAGCTAGAACTGTATAAAATACACGGGTGACGGCCACGTTATCTCCTTCTTGGAATAGCTAGAACTGTATACAATACACGGGTGGTGACCACGTTATCTTTTACTTGGAATAACTAAAACTGTATAAAATACATGGGTGACGGCCACGTTAACTCTCACTTAGAATAGCTAGAACTGTATAA
>NW_013865068.1:0-329 GCF_000517525.1 Limulus polyphemus
GGATATTATCTTACCAGATCTGAATACAACGAGCTAATATATATTATCTTACCAGATTTGAATACAACGAGCTAATGGATATTATCTTACCAGGTCTGAAGAAAACGAGCTAATGGATATTATCTTACCAGATCTGAATACAACGAGCTAATGAATATTATCTTACCAGATCTGAATACAACGGACTGGTGGATATTATCTTATCAGATCTGAATACAACGGACTGGTGGATATTATCTTACCAGATCTGGATACAACGAGCTAATGAATATTATCTTACCAGATCTGAATACAACGAGCTCATGGATATTATCTTACCAGATCTGAAT
>NW_013865069.1:0-329 GCF_000517525.1 Limulus polyphemus
GTTTGTACAAATACAATACTAGCTTTAGTGTCAAAGTAAGTGAATTAAACCTTAGACTATTTGCTAACTTTTAGTTTTAGCGACAATATTAGATAATAGAGTTAAATGTATTTGCTCATATTATGCTAACGTTAGCACTTTCTGTTACTGTTCTGTGCTTGTAGTAGTAGTGAAGGATTACTACCCAACAGTCTTCTTTGCACGATGGATGTTTCTTATCTTTACACCAATAATCCACATGATGAAGGACTACAAACTCTAAAGTCCGTATTAGACCTTTCTAAACAATCAGAATCTCAAACAGTAACTGTTCTTGCCAGCCTGATTTT
>NW_013865070.1:0-329 GCF_000517525.1 Limulus polyphemus
GCAGGTTTTTCTTGTATAAAGTTGATTTCAATATTACATATAACAGAGGTATGTCTGCGGACTTACAACTCTAGAATCCGGGTTTCGATACCCGTGGTGGGCAGAGCACAGATAACCCATTGTGTAGCTTTGTGCATAATTAAAAACAAACAAACAACATAACAAACATCAAAGAAGAATAGTAGCTATGTGTAATTACACCAGTATTTCAACATCAATGGCACATATCAAAAGTTTATATTTTGGAATTTCTATTAATCGTTGCAACATTACACCAGTATTTCAACATCAATGGCACATATCAAAAGTCTATATTTTGGAATTTCTAT
>NW_013865071.1:0-328 GCF_000517525.1 Limulus polyphemus
TTTAAAAGTTGCTTCAGCCCCTTATTCTACACTAAAACAAAGACATTTAGTTAATAAGTTGCTTCAGCCCCTTATTCTACACTAGAACAAAAACATTTAGTTTATAAGTTGCTTCATCCCCTTATTCTACACTACAACAAAGACATTTAGTTAATAAGTTGCTTCAGCTCCTTATTCTACACTACAACAAAGACATTTAGTTAATAAGTTGCTTCATCCTTATTCTACACTACAACAAAGACATTTAGTTAATAAGTTGCTTCAGCTCCTTATTCTACACTAGAACAAAAACATTTAGTTAATAAGTTGCTTCAGCTCCTTATTCTAC